>NW_016160615.1:61746-61880 GCF_001687245.7 Rhagoletis zephyria | reverse complement strand
GGATGTGGGCGTGGTTATTGCCCGATTTTTAAAATTTTCGGCCATTTAGAACGCTACATCAAGCCCAACAACTGTGCCAAGTTTGGAAGAAATTGGTGCAGCGGTTACCAAGATATACACATGTAACCATAAGT
>NW_016160615.1:59346-61536 GCF_001687245.7 Rhagoletis zephyria | reverse complement strand
TTATATGGGAAGTGGGCGTGGTTAAAGTCCGATTTCGCCCATTTTCAATACCAACCTGCCTTGGATTAACAGAAATCTACATACCAAATTTCGTTGAGATATCTCACTGTTTGCTCGAGTTATCGTGTACANATGTATACATTTGTCTATATCTATCTCGATTCGTTTTGGCTGTTACAAACAACCGTTATGTGAACAAAATTAATATACCCTTGTGCACAAGTGCGCTCGGGTATAAAAACGGCACTCAAGTACACAATACATTGACAAAAACGGTACTAGACTGTCTCGCTTGGATTTCGGAATGCTTACACATTGAGAAGTTAGCTTACTGCCAATATAGAAGTATTACATATACAGGGTGTCCCAGAAGGAACCTGGAGATGTAATGTAAAGTTATAGCTCAGTACATTTTTTTTCACCAGAGATAGTCAAAGTTGGGGAAAAAAATATCAAAAAGTTAAAAATCCCAAAATAGTCATAATTTTATGATGGTTCCTTAATATATTTTAACTACATTGCATTTGAATATGGAGAAGCAACTATCTGGAAGTATTTTGCATAAAAAATTTACTAAGTATAGCCTTTTTTGTAGATGCAGTTAAAGAAAATACATGAAAAGGCACGATTTTTCTTTAATTCAAAAAAATTCAAATATTTCAAAAACGGTGACACTTTTACTTGAAAAATTTTTGCTTATCAGGGAGCTCACCACCCCACCTGCCTTCTCCTCAAGTTTGGCAGGTTACTTCTGGGACACCCTGTATGTGTAAAAATGCTTATTTGACATTTTGGTTGACTGTATTGGTTGATATTTTTTCACAGTCGTCGTTTTCGTTAACCCAAATGAAATCCAATTTAAATATTTTCTTATAGTGAGAAGTATTTTCAAGTCACATAAAATAAAATAACGAGAAAAACAAAATACCGAGCAAATCAAGCGTGAAGCGTATGCGATTATGACCGCATGCAGTTGCTACAAAAATAAAAATAACGAGAAAAACAAAATTTCGAGCAAATCAAGCGTGAAGCGTATGTGATTATGACCGGATGCAGTTCCTACATAAGTCAAACCGTGTTCCGAACACAACTTTGAGTGAATAATGGAGGGGTGACTTTGTAAAATGGCCCCATCGATTAGGCGGTAAAACAAGTATTACTCAGCTTAAGGTAGAACTCTCTAATTTTTAAATGCACGAAATTTGTATGTATATGTTCAGCCGCTTATTCACATTTGAAAGAGGATAATACGGTTGACAAACGGGCTCGCTTATTTGCATAAACAGCCTTTATTTGCTTTGACTCATGCATTTTCCTCTTTAAAATGCGCATAAGCAGCCGAACAAATGCACGAAATTTTTGGGAATTAACTCAGATCCGGGCAGTTTTCGTTGACAATACCAGAGAACTTAGATAGATAGAGAAGGTGCAAACTGAAAGTGTAAACTATTCGCGGACGAAAAATTAATAGCGTTAGAAAAGTTCAAGTCGGAATGTAGAAATTCTGTTGAATTTAATGTTGATAACATAACACAATGTTGAGCAACATGAAATGTGATGTTCTTTGCGAACAAATAAACGAAAATATGGTAAATCTTCACATAATTTTTATTAATTTGCAATTTTTGTTAAATTTTTTATCTTGTTCTCCTTTAATGAAGATGCAAATACAATTTAAAATAATGATAGTTTGGCATAAAGATTACACACATATGTACATACATACATAGACTGGCAATCAAAAGTGAGTGCATGGTGTTTTTTGCTTAATATTTGCAATGATTTTCAATTAAATTTTTTTTTATTATCTTTTTATAAAAATGTGGTTCATGCTTTAATTAAAACTACATAAGTCAAACTTTCAAACTTTACACAGAACATAGAAAATATCAACGAATTCTCGTCTAAATTATGACCTGTTTAATCTGAATTTTTAGAAAAATTTTGAGTACGCAGATAGATCGGTTTTTTAATTCTAGTGGAACAAGATCAAGTTTTAAGCGGCTAAAAAATCCGGTTGATTTTTAATGATTATTTATTGCTGAGGGCTTTTTGCACTTTCTACCAAATAAAAGGGAATTTCTTGTAGAATAAAATGCGCATGACCGTTTGCAAACAAATTTAAAAAAAAATTTGCGCTATTTTTTATATTGCACTTGTTATATGCATAAAACCGCAAAACCCGTCGAA
>NW_016160615.1:33066-52842 GCF_001687245.7 Rhagoletis zephyria | reverse complement strand
TTTTTTTTAATAAACTCAAAGCTTCTACAATCACAAACATATGTGGTTTTATCGGAAGTTCACAAATGTAACGTGGCAACTTAGCTCGTTTTCACATTTTTCGGTCCGAAATTGTAAAATTTTTGTCCATGACGCGCCACGATTTTTGTACAGGTGGGTCAATGTGCCTTGAACACCATTTGTATAAATGCAAAAAAATTATATCATTTATTTTTTAATTTTTTAAATTTTTATACTTCAAAGCGTTTATAAAAATATATTTACATATATGCACGGCCGATTTTTAATATTTTTCATCCGTAAGCAAATCTTCTGTACCATAAAAGATTCAAACACATCAAAGTACAAGCAATGCAATGTTCAAGCTAGTGCTACTCCACTGTACATGTGTATATGAATGTATGCATGTATGCGTGTAAAAAATGTCAATTCCAGTTGGTTTTTAACACATTTTAGCGGACATAGTTTTTTTGGTTTCAGCTGGTTCCAACTGTTAATGAAGCACAATTTTTATGGTTAATCTTGATGAAAGTTACATGTATCGTCGAGAACATGGTTACATGCAGAATTTTAAATTAATTAATATTCTTCTCCATATAAAATGTACGAGTATGGCTTTATTAAATGTAAACTTATGCGAAAACCTAAATATTTCGTCAACCAAGGGTTAATTTTGGTGGCGTCGTGGCAATTCGCAGAAATTTAATAATTTGTCTGTGGTTGGAGGACGGCGAGGGGAAGACGAAAGCAGAACAATCGTACATATTTATGCACATATTTACATTTATAAATGCACACATATTTATGCGTTTGTCTTTTTGGATGAATGAAAAATTTGATATATGTAAGGATTTAGAGATCGCCATTTCAGTAATATGCCGTGGCGTGTACGCTAGAGGCGACGGAACTTTCTGGCGTCTCGCCGTTTGTCTTGGTTCAAATCCCGGACGGACCAAGTAATAATTTTTTTCTTGTTTTTTTTTTGATTGTCATATCCATATTCCATTTTAAATTTTACTATTAGCTTTGTTTAAAATAATATAAATGGATATGTAGGTACAAACGCATGCATAATTTCACATAATCGCTCAAATTTGCCAAAAGTTACTGAAAGCTTTATTGTAAATGTTTTCACTAAAATATTAGTTATTGGAATTAAAATTTTATGCGAATCCAATTTTTATTCCCATTTTTAGAAAGCGCAAGTATGTATATGTTCATGCCACAAAAATTATTTCATAAGTAGGTAATTTTAAACACACATACATATGTATGAACACTGGCAATCAAAAGTGAGTGCATGCTCTTTTTTGTTTAATAATTGCAATATTTTTTAAGTTAATTTTTTTTTGTTATTTTCGACAGGTTTCGCGGTTTTATGCATATAACAAGTGCAATATAAAAAATAGCGCTAATTTTTTTTAAATTTGTTTGCAAACGGTCATGCGCATTATATTCTACAAGAAATTCCCTTTTATTTGGTAAAAAGTGCAAAAAGCCCTCAGCAATAAATAATCATTAAAAATTAACCGGATTTTTTAGCCGCTTAAAACTTGATCTTGTTCCACTAGAATTAAAAAACCGATCTATCTGCGTACTCAAAATTTTTCTAAAAATTCAGATTAAACAGGTCAAAATATAGACGAGAATTCGTTGATATTTTCTATGTTCTGTGTAAAGTTTGAAAGTTTGACTTATGTAGTTTTAATTAAAGCATGAACCACATTTTTATAAAAAGATAATAAAAAAATTTTATTGAAAATCATTGCAAATATTAAGCAAAAACACCATGCACTCACTTTTGATTGCCAGTCTATGTATGTATGTACATATGTGTGTAAAGTTTATGCCAAACTATCATTATTTTAAATTGTATTTGCATCTTCATAAAAGGAGAACAAGATAAAAAATTTAACAAAAATTACAAATTAATAAAAATTATGTGAAGATTTACCATATTTTCGTTTATTTGCTCGCAAAGAACATCACATTTCATGTTGCTCAACATTGTGTTATGTTATCAACATTAAATTCAACAGAATTTCTACATTCCGACGTGAACTTTTCTAACGCTGTTAATTTTTCGTCCGCGAATAGTTTCCACTTTCAGTTTGCACCTTCTCTATCTATCTAAGTTCTCTGACTTAGGATCCTTAGAATGTCCTGTTGCCATATGGCAACGATAGGTAGACTAGGGCACTGCTTTACATATCATATATGTATGCCTTTCAAGAAATTAACAGCCGTTGTTTTTGAGGTTGTTTATTCAAAGCAGAAAAGTGTAGGTTTTTTTAATTACATTTGTATTGAAATAGAGCTCTCGATTTTGTTCGCACATTTTCAAACAGCCCGGGTATATGAGCAGCGAGTACTCGCACACTTGTTCAATGCTCATTACTCGAAAATTTTCGAGCATGAGCTCGAGCAATTCGAGTTTTTTCGAGTAACTTGATCAATGTTTTTTTTTATTATATTGACTTTTTTGGTAGCAACTTTTTAAATTTTTCAATTTATTGATATATAAAGCAAAGACTGTTACATTGGTATTTAATAATATAATTTATTTAACATGAATTAGAAAGCAGCTGCTGACAAATACAATTTACAAATTTTCTTTTGTTTATGAAATTGTTCTATCTAAGTTCTCTGATACTGGTAAAAACGGCCAGCTACTGTCTTTTGTACAAATAAGCAAACAAAGCGCACGAGTCCCGCGTCCGCGATAGCCGAGTGGTAAGAGTTACGGGCTACAAGCCTGTAGCTACCAGGTTCGATCCTCGGTTGGAGCGATTGCGAAATTTTTTTTTTGTTTTTGTTATTTACTTTATATATTTTTTATTTTATTTGATGTATATATTTAACTTTACTTTATTTTATTTTCATTTGCTTTATTTGATATCACATTTTTTATTTTACTATTAGTTAATTTAAATTTTTAGAGTTGTATTTTAATAAAAAGTCAACAAAAACCAACTGAAAGCAACGTAAAAAAAATATAGAAATTATAAAAAAGAGAATGAAATCGAAATAAAGAAAATTCAAGTGGCCGTGGGACTCGAACTCATGACTTTGCGGCTCGTTTATCCGCATAACTGCCGTCTGTTAGGTCAAAATTATTATGCGTATATGTGTGCCAGATTATATGCATAAGCTTTGCCGTCTGTCACAGCTTTTAGGCATGAATTAATGCAAGTAAAGACGGTTTATGCAGATAAGCGAGCGCGTTTGGTAACCGTATAAAATGTATGTACATATATACACATATGCATACATATATATCAAAATATTCAGAATGACGAGATGAATTGGTTCAGCCCTCTATGTTTGTAAACACGCTAACTCGAACAAACTTTAGATATTTTAACGAAAGTCGGTGTCGAGGTTGCCTTTGGTATAATTTAGATTAGTGTTAAATTTTGGCGAAATCTGCCAATAACCACGCCCACCTCCCACGTAGTAATTAATAATATTTTTGTTTTCTTATTATTTTCTTTTACGAATTTTGGTCTTCAAATTTACGTTTCAAATATATCAACAAACATTTGTGGGTACTTTTGCACCAGTCGTCGCCTATGGGTTAATGACAAAAAAATCCTATACATTCAAAATATTTCATGTATTTATTTTCAAATAAGCATATCGTCAATGGCTGGTTTACTTTATACCAAGGCACATTAAACAGGTGGTATCAGTAGAGCAAAAACAACATTTGCGTGTATTTTGTTGTTGCTTCTGGTATCGAAAGTGTCAAAAATTGTTCTGAATTTTTTCTTGTAAATCAAAGCGTGCCATGTGAAATACAAAAAATTATAAAAAATAAAAAATTGAAATTGGAAAAAATAAAAATTGATGCAACTTTCTTTCCTAGTAAATTTGTTTGCTTCTCGAAGCATTGATCCATCCTTTGCAAGGCCCAGTAATCAGCGGTCGTGCTGCCGAGTTGGGCGAACGTTCCAAAAGCTGCTATTCAATCGCTTGTTTTGTATGGAAAAAGGTTTCACAAGCAAATGGATTTTAACAACTTATAATTTTCGTGAGAAAAAATTAAAAATATTTGACATTTTCGAGACCAAATAATTTGAAAATAAATCAAATCAGCTGCTCTACTGATACTACCTGTTCAATGTACCTTGCTTTATACTGTGATTTTTTTCAGTTTTCAAATTTAAAAACTTTTGAAACGAAATTTCAGAAGGGTTCCTGTCTTTTGTTTTAAGGGGTTGAGGAGTTCCATTATTTGGAACAATTAATCGATATGGATACATACATTTATGTTCGTATGTATGTACTACTTATGTATATGTTACCGGCCAAACGCGATCTTAGGACAAACTAGTTTTGCCCAGGCTAAACTAGATCCGGGGCGATAGTATTTTTGCGCAGAACACCTTTCCGCGTAGGCGGCCTTCGGCCACACTTCAAAACAATAACCCTTATCAGTCAAACTCCAGGTACTCAGTCCACAATATTGTTGCGTCCCACTTATTTCCTTATTGGACGGATATATTAGATCTAGTAGAACTAGTTTAGCCAAGGAAAAACTAGTTTGTCCTAAGATCGGGTTTGGGCGGTAACATATATATACATAAAAATGCTCAGAATAAAAATAGAAGTATATTAGTCCATGTCCGTCTGTCTGTCCGTTTATTTGCGTACACGATAACTCTAGCAAAATTTGAGATATCTCAACCGATTTCGGTACGCGGGTTTTTCTTTATCTATGGCAGCAGGGTATTAAAAATACAAAAATCGGACAATAACCTTGTCCCTACCATAAAACGGTAATTTCGAAAAATGCAAAAACTACAATATTTCCTTAATTACAGGAACCAAATTGCTAAAAAACTGCCATGTTTATTATTATAGTTAATTAGTATTTATATATTATAGTATAGTTATTATTGCTAACTTTAAACATCAATTTGCTCAAAAAATACATTTAGAACAGTGTGCAAACCTCTACCACATATGTGGTAGATCTACCACAAGGCTTAAAACCTACCACATTATTAGACAGCACATTTGTTTACAATTCTCTAAAATTTCAACTCAATTCTGATACGAAATATAAAAATTAATCATTACATTTTTAAAAAGGTACATCATAAATTTTACTTTAAATATATCTGTGCCTTAACTTTTTAGTATTTCAAAAATCTGCATATTTATATTTGCTAAAGTATTATGCAATGGAAAAATAATTTGGTAAATTTCTTTGCATAAATCAATCTGTAGGATTTTTCTCAAATTAATGAAAATATCATTTTCTTCGTGATTATTATATTCTAACTAGAAAACTAATGTTATACTTGTTTTTGCATCAATTGCGTGTATATATATATATACACGATCTAATTTTTGAGTTGTGCCTCTTTTGACGACGGTGTGCGATATGTATACGCAATAAAATATTAATTGGAAAATCTACCACATCTTATTCAAATCTACCACATTTTTTCCGATTCTACCACACTAAAATAAAGAGGGGTTTGGAAGGAAGTGATTTCTTGAAATTGCAAATTCTCATAAGTAAATAATTTCCGAAATTAGTTGCAGCGGACAATATTTAAATGTTTTTATTAGTAGTTTTTAAGTTAACAAGAAAACAAATGAAAATAGAGAGAATTTTTTTTTTTTTTGGGAAAAGTTGATAATTTACGACTTATTGTAAATGGTAGAAACCACCACAAACCCCCAATTCAGGTTTTAGAATCTTTATTAAATGTTTGACCCAATAGCGAAGAAAAAAGTACGAAGAAACTTGTATTAAGAATTTTTATAACTAAATAATAAAATGTATATGTCTATTTTAACGTAGATATATAGGTACATATGTATTAATTTCTGCACATACCCTTCATTGGTACATTGGTAATACTTATTTAGAAAGCTGACAATTTTCGAAACAGAGATGTTAAAATCATTAATAATGAACATTTTTCATAATGACATTCTTGTCACTAAAAATAATTCTCCAATTAATATTTTTATATATTATAAATACTTGTACAAATTTAAGTGAAACAAATTAATGATAACGCTCAATAACCTATTCGTGTTGAAATTTTGAGATCTGTTTAATAAAATTCAACCTTGCGTATTTTTCAGTGGGTTTTGTGTGTTTAGAATATTTATATCGATTGATTGGTACTGAATGAATATGAGCACACTTAGCAAAAGCTGCATTCATCTGCATTAGGCTAAACGGGAACCTCAAATATATGTATAAAAAAACCTCGATCCGAGAAGTGGCATCGCTGAACACGCAATAGTGAACGAGCACTCTGTAAATGAAAATGAAAAAAAGTCTCCGTAAATCGCGATATTGGCCTTATAGTAAACTTAGCTGTTCGTCCTTGATTCGTTTGTTTTGTTTATGTTTAACTCTCTCTCTTTACACTTGTTATATTGTATTAGTTTTAATGTTATTGACTTTGATTTCTTTTTGTATATCATATTATTGGTAATTTGCATAACAATGGTCAGTTGAACACCAGCAACTGATGATAACACCACGCGCGTGTCGAAACAATTGTTTTGAAATATATACATTTTTAAGCGACAAAAATGTTGATTGTTTTACTCATTTTAGTCAATAATCAAGAGTTCCTCACTAAGACAGACAATATTATATCTAGTGCAGAAGACAGTTCACCAGAATCCGATAGCTCGCAAGAAGATTTATGCGTAAATGGAGTTGGATTGAAAGAAAAATTAGCGTAATGGGTGGTCAGGTTTAATATTTCTAACGAGGCGACTAACTGTCTACTGGAATTTTTGGGTGAACATATAAAGAGTCTTCCATAAGACGCTAGAACCTTAAAGTGTACTCCCAAATCAGCACCTGTTGGGAAAATGAGGTCAGGAGAGTATATCCATTATGGGCTCAAGTATTTGTTAATAGATTTTTTGTTAAACAACAGTTTGTTTTCCACCGATATCAAACTTAATATAAATATAAATGGGCTTCCCTTAGCGAAAACTTCAAACTTAAAAACTTGTCCGATACTCGTTAATATAAATGGCACGCCAGGTGTAATGGCCGTGGGTGCTTATTGTGGGCAAATCAAGCCGTTGTGTCCAAATATATATATTAGAAAGTTCATTGATAAGCTAAAAACTTAATGGAATCAGGACGTCTTTCTTGTACGAATAAAACATACTCTATTAGTTGTCGGGAATTCATTTGTGATTGTATTTCTAGGCGTTACAAAAACTTTACTTTTCGCTTGGGTCAGGCAAAGAAATACGAGTTTTTCATTAAAAGCTAAAACTCTTAATTTACTAAATTCAAGATTACACTTTTTAAGTAACCAAGTACCAAAAGAATTTGCTAGGCGTCCAAGGAGCTTAAGTGAGCTACAGAGATTTAAAGCCATAGAGCTAAATTATTTATTTTATATACAGGCATATTCGTACTTGGTGGTATTTTAGACCCTGAAAAATATAATCATTTTTTAATGCTTAGCCTGGGAATAAGAATTTTATTAAATAAAAAATCGTCCTTGGAATTAAATGGTTGTGCTAATAAACCGTTAAATGAGTTTGTCACTTTTATGAAGAAAATTTCTTAACTTTTAATTTTCATTGCCTCACACACTTAGCCAATGATGCATTGGACTATGGCGGGCTAGAATCAATAAGCGCTTTTAAGTTCGAAAACTTTTTATGTAAACTAAACAGAAAGTGCAAAAAAAGCATCAGATTGCTGCACAAATCTATAACCGATTGGTAGAAGAGAACTTTTGGTATTCCCAACACACGACTAAGAAAAAAAAATGTCGTCTATAAAAAAGGCCAGGTGGTCTCATTAAATACAGATCTTTATAATTTATCAACAAAAACCTCCTGATAATTTTTATTGCATTCAGAATAAAATATTTACTGTTTTATCAATGTCTTTAAATGGTACGACTTCTCATTTTGTAGCAAAAGAAGTTTTAAATTTGAGAGACTTTTTTTTTGCCAATCAAATCGCCACACTTCAATATTTTTTTCCCGAAAACCTACAATTATCAGACGAAGACTTCCAACATTCGATCGAACAAGTTTCACGTAAAATAGTTATGTTTACAAATTATTAACATAAAAATTTTTTTCCAAACCACTAATTCATGAATAGATGGATTTATTATCTTAATGCAGGGATGGGCAAATTTTTGGCTCTTAAAGCAGTCAAAGAGCCAGCAAGTGCTATGCAAGAGGTAAAGCAGTTCTCAGGGTGAAGAGGGTCTTAATAGTACATTACAATCATCATACATCCCCACTTTCATGATCTTCATCGCACAGCAGCTGCGGATATACTAGGGATGTCGGAAAAACATCGATGCATCGAAAATATCGATGTTTTGCTTCGATGCATCGAAAATTTTCCAATCTATGTATAAATAGTCGATGTATCGATGCATCGATGTATCGATGTTTTTTGAAAACTGGCATCTACGGTACATTGAACCGTCATTCCAGTTTTTCAATTGTTCAAAACAAAGAAGTGACTTTGGCCAAAAAATTTAAATAGCTGCAAGAAGTTCCGTTAGAAACATAATTAGCTCAGTTGCAGTAATTTATTTCAAATTTTCTACAATTTTGCTAATAACATATTTTGTTGTGAAACATTATCTGAAAAATTCTATGCAAATCGATGCATCGATGTATGCCCGTCGATGCATCGAAAAGTATCGATGTACATTTCTATGCATGGACTCAAAGAAAAACATCGATGTATTTTTGCCACTGACATCCCTAGGAAATACTAACAGTCAACAGCAAATTCAGCATCTCTCAAAGACGAAAATAATTATCATATATACATGAGCCGTCATGGACACTACCACAAACAAGCACGAGCTAAAAGTGAACAAGTAAGAGCAGCGCTGTCTTCGGCTATGCCGAAGGCTTCATACCTTTCATGAACATCTGCAAATTTTACTTTGAGAGATTACTGCTTTTGAATACATCTGCATACATCGATAGAGGAGTTACATACCTATATAAAAAATCGCATCTAAACAATCAGAGGTATGGAAGATATACCTTATATTAGCACCAATCTAAGTGATTTTCACTGCTATGTGATCGGTATTTAACCCGGTAACACAATTTATTTAGTTTCCTATATAAAGGAGATATATCGCAAAAACTGGTATCTGAACAATCAGTGGTATAGGAGATAAAGCTTATACGGCATAGATTTTGACGATTTTCTCAGTAGACTTTCTATTATTATTTATAAAATATATTACGAAATCTATCGGTTTTAGCTGTTCAAATAAAGGAGTTTTACAGTAAAATCCCGTATCTGAACAATCAGATGTATGGAAGATACATATATGTTATAGTCACCCGATCNATTTTTTAATTTTTTACCAAAACTCCAAAATTACCAAACTCAGAAAAATTTTTTTTATACTTATGTAGATAATTTTTTTGGCGGCGACCGAGCTTAGATTTTTCGAGCGACAGATAAGGGTTTTCCTCATTTTTGTGACAAACCCCAAATTTGCATAAATATTTCATAATAGTAACCCTATAAACATTTTGGCGAACGTTCGAAAATTACCTGCAATATCCAATATGAATATCGAACTGAGAACGAACTCATAACCAACCTTAGTTTTCCAACGTTTATATCGTACTGGAAATACATTCGAGATTGTTTCAAAAAAAACGAAAACCATAATAACAAGAGAGGAAGTGAAATCTAGCTCATTTTCCAAGGGAAATGTAAGACAATCCCATGGAAATTTCAATTCGATAATGCGCTACATTTCGAATTCATATCGAAGGAAAAAAACATTGGATAACGAAGGTTCCGTTTTTCTGGAGAATGGCCTAGTTCTCGAATCGAATACTAACCTATTCCACATTCGTTATCGAAGGTGAGACTTGAAAAAAATGTTAGTTTTCCAATCAATTCCGAATTGTTAACCAAGCCCAATGTTTATTGGGAAGTTAATATTTTAACATACATATGTATGTAATTTTATTCATAATGAAAAAAATACGAGCATATTTTGAACGGAAATCTACATTTATGTAAAATATTCATACACAGGTTTATATGTATAAATATTTGAAACATTAATTTAGCTTTGAATTCAACTTTTTTGTAAAATAGATTTTGCATTATTTGGGTGATTTATTAACCGGTAAATTAAATTACGTTTAACAGTACAAAATATCTTTTTAAAAGAGGGTTTAATTTATAAATTTGTAAATCTTTATTTTTACAAATTATATGAAAAATACGTAGCTGAACTGGGTCGCAAAGGAGACCTATTATTACCGAATTTAAAAATTGTGGCTACTCTAGTATGATCTCTCTCTCTCTCTGCTGCCGCCCTTCGTATACGTGTAAAGCACACTTGTGCTCAAAGTTGGCGAGACAGCAACGAATTAAATCGCAAACAGTCAACGACGTAGCGTAGACGTAGGTTGACGCAGACACGATCTAGCTTATGGGATTCGCGTGTTAACGAAAACTCACCACCGCATGGCGGTGACGTTGCCGTTGCTTCTCTCTCTCTCTCTATCAACAGTAAATTTTATATGCTGCTACGTACGTCAACCTACGTTTACGCTACGTGGTTGACTAACTGAGCTTTTAACATCGCGCATAGCTCATCTGCTTTGTTACTTGAATACAAAAATGCCTTGCGAGAAATAAGTATGTACATACATGCCTTGCTTGCTTGCTTCAGTGGCAGGCAATGATTTGACGTGGTTGCATCCAAATGAATTTTTAAATTTTTAATTTGAGTTTTTATTCATGTACATATCATACCTATCGCTCAAAACGGCTTTAAAGTTTTAAATATATATATCTACTCCCATGGTAAAATTAATACATATTTTGTTCTAGTGAGATACTGATAATCGTTACAGCTTTGAAATTTTTACACATCATAGGAAGGAGGTAACGTTCATTCTTAACACGATTTTTGATTTTTTTTGGATTATGACACTTTTCTAGTAAATGAGCGATGCCCATGTGTATATATGTTAAATATATGTATTTATATGATTTTATTGAAGCCCGATAATTTAAAAATTTTGTTTTAGTTCTCGTAATTTTTTACTAGGTTGCACATGCGGAGCAGTTTTCTTGTTCTCACCAACACAGTCACAGTTTAACTTTTGACGACCACAAATGTACATGTATGCATATGTTCTCATTTTCTTTTAATGTTTGCATTAGTAATGAGAGTCGGAGTACAATCTGTTTTATNGTGTATATATGTTAAATATATGTATTTATATGATTTTATTGAAGCCCGATAATTTAAAAATTTTGTTTTAGTTCTCGTAATTTTTTACTAGGTTGCACATGCGGAGCAGTTTTCTTGTTCTCACCAACACAGTCACAGTTTAACTTTTGACGACCACAAATGTACATGTATGCATATGTTCTCATTTTCTTTTAATGTTTGCATTAGTAATGAGAGTCGGAGTACAATCTGTTTTATTACGCTCTTCTTACCCCTTCATGCTGGCTCTTGATGCCCCCCTCAACATGCTCCTAAATGAGCCAAGCCGGCTCCTCAGTGTAAAAGGCTCCTGGGAGCCAATTTGCCCATCTCAGTCTTAATGAATACTTCAACACAGCAACAATACCTGCTTCAAATGAAAATGAACCAGCGACAAAGAAAGGTAATTTATTTCATTAATTTAAAACAAATTTTCCTTTAATAAATTATATTTATTTATTTTTTAGACTTGATTGAACTGAGGGCTCACAAGGACCTTGTCCAGATTTTTAAATGGTATATGAAATTTTCAAATCAACGAAAACACTGACTACATAATATGTATATATTATATAATATTTATTTTTAGAACATGCTACAACCCAAAAATTATTAAAGCGAGTTCTAGAGGAGGTAAAAACCAACAATTCAACAAAGTCTACAACGAGGAAGGCTATTTTACCAAAAACCCCATTCAACACCGATTCCGAGTTTAAACACTTTGAAATTAAAGTGCAAACTTCGGAAAATTAATTTTTATAAAGTTAAAATAAGGAAAACTCAAATTTCATGTCATTTCATAGGTTTCGGAACTTAAATCTGTGATATCGGAAAATAGCGTGCGATTTATTAAGGAATCATGGAGAAAAATTTTGACTGACGATATTTCTCGCAACTACTGTTGGAAGGGGACAGTCACTAAACTACCAGTTAGAGCTTTAACGTGTATGGTTATATTTGTGCAATAATATTCTAATCACATTTATTTATTTATTTATTGTTTGCTTTTGTTATTTTAGTTGCACACAGCCAAAAGTTTTAAGGGTCAGACGAAGAATTTGAAAAAACAAATATAGCCTTTTTTCAACACGCCAGCAATCGGTTTAAAAAAAAACAGCAATACGTAAAACGTAATACAAATAAGGAAAACGTCATACAATTAGATGTAGATTAATCATTAATTAATATTTTTTTTTATTTATGTAAATAATTACCTACATGCATACATTTCCATTAATATCTTTTGAGTTAATTTAAAATAACCCTGAACTGAAATTAATAACTTTTTATTTTAAGATGATTATGAAAGAAGTCACCTCAATAGCTTATACTATAAGTGAATTAACATGTTTTTAGTTAATTTAACTTATAGCATATGTATGTGAATTAACATGTTTTTAGTTAATTTAAAATAACGCAGAACTGAAATCAATAAGTTTATATTTTAAGATGATTATGGAAAAAGTTACCTGAACACCTTATAGCATATGTAAATTAATTAATTAATTAAAATTATGATGAACTAAAATCAACTAGTTTTTATTTTAAGATGATTATGGAAAAAGTTACCTGAATACCTTAAGGCAGGGGTTCCCAAACTTTTTTCACCTCGGCACCCTTGTTGTGCTAAAAAAATTTCGCGGCATCCCTACTCTTAAAATGTCTACGAAAACAATAAAACACAATGCAAACTTTATGCTCCTTTAGCTTTAATGTGAGGACTCAAATTGTTTTGATGATTGCATTATTTTCTTTAAGTTTATTGGGAGTTTTGAATATTTTAGCCTGAAATCATTTGACGTTGAAAGCTTGCTGGTGTATTTGTTTTTAACCGACTTCACAAAAAGAAGGTTATCAATTCGTCGGAATATTTTTTTTATTATTTTTTTCTATGTATGTTACCGCATAACTTTGGACCACGTTAACCGATTACTATAACTCTTTTTTAAAGGAAAGGTGTTACCTGACAGGTGGTCTAATTTGGTTTAAATCTGATCATTGGATCATGAATAGATTAACGATAATTTTAATTTCTTAGAAGGGAATCGAAATCGGTTTTTTTTTTTGCTTAAAAATTACTTGTTTATGTAAGCTTTTGTTGAAAATGTAGTCTCACATAGAAATGTAAAAGTGAGGACCCTATCATGAGTTGCTTTCGACTGTGGTCGAAAGTGCTAATCGAACAAATTTTCATTTGGTATTATGACGCTCATTCAATGAAGAATAGCGCTATTGTGAATTTCGCTTGGTTAGGTTGTTTACAATAGTATATTTTTCACCGCTGAGAAGTTTTGTTTGCAAATCGAGCAAACTAAATAGTGTGCTTATACATATGTATGTAAATTTGTGCGAATTAAAATGAAATAAAAAATAAAGCCAGTTTATAAAAACTTGGTGAGAATAAGTACAACGGAGTTCTGGTTCAACGATTCGTCAGAGAATGAGAGCTTGGTAAACTGACCAGGAGTAGAAAATGTTTAAGAGGGTTTAATTAATTAATAAAGGTTGTTTAAAATTAGTGTCTAGCCGCCATAAAGTAAAAAAAACAAATGCAAATCATAAATTTTTCACAATTTTCTAACACTTCGCTACACCATCGAAAGCCAAATTCTGTTCGACAGAAAATTCGATACTCAATGAAAATTTCTACACGGTTGCATAGCTCATAATTTCACTTTCGATTTTCGATCTTCGATAACCAGCGAAGCAAATAACGCTAAGAAAATGATTTTTACAGCCAATTTCACGAAAGCAATTTAGGTGATAAATGATTGCAAATTGCTAGAAATTCTAAAATGTACATGTCACCAATAAAAAAAAAAAGTAAGTTCGCCTGGGCCACACTGGAGAAGTGAAACTTACGTTACATACATATCTTTTTTCTCATAAACAATATACATATGTATGTATACACATAATACATACATATATCTGCTTTTGCTTAAGGTTATATTTTTTCTTTTTTCTAATTACATTATGTTATCTAATGAAAAAATCGATATATGTCGATAACAAAAACGATAAATATCGATAACAAAATAGATAAATATCGATAAATAATCGAATAATATCGATATCAAAATCGAGAAATATCGATAACAATATCGATGACAAAAACTATAAAAATATCGATAACAAAATCGATATATATATCTATAAACTATCGATAACAAAATATCGATAACAAAATCGATAAAAATTTCCATAACGAAATCGATAACAAAATCGATAAATATCGAGAACAAAATCGATAAATATCGATAACAAAATCGATAACAAAATCGATAAATATCGATAACAAAATCGACAAAAATATCGATAACAATATCCATAAATATTGATAACAAAACCGATAAAAATATCGATAACAAAATCGATAAATATCGCTTACAAAATATATAAATATCGATAACAAAATCTTAAATGTCGAAAACAAGATCGATAAATATCGAAAAAAAATTGATAAGAAAATTGATAAATATCGATAACAAAATCGATAAATATTGATAGCAAAATCGATAAATATCGATAACAAAATCAGCAAAAATATCGATAACAAAGTTCCGAAAATATCAATAGCAAATGTGATAACAATGTCGGTAAAAATTTCGATAAAAATATCGATTATTTTATCGATAAGTCCCGATAATCCCGAAAATCTCTAAAATCCCCAGATAGTTCCCAAATTGAGTCTCTCTCTATATCCTTTCCTCTTTAATTACCTTTATTTTAATTTTTCTTCCCCTATTTATCTCCATATTTACTTTTATCGGTATCCTCATCCTCCTCTTTGTCTTTACTTTTATGTTTATCATTTTCTCCATCTACATATTCCCCTTCACCTCTCCCCTTATATATATAAGCAAAGTGTTTAAATTTATCTTTACCTTTATCTTTACGCGTCTTTGTTTTTGTTTTTATTTTTATTTTTACCTTTGCCTTTATCCTTTTCTTTATCTATTTACGTAGTCACCTTTACTTTCATTATGGTAGTGGTCTTTTTCTAAGTGTTATTCCTTAACCTTTTATTAGCAAATTTTTGTTAAATTAATACCATGTTAATACACTCAATAAGTACTTATTTCAGCCCCAACCATTTCCGTTGCACCATTTCCGTAGCATCATTTCCGTTGCACCATTGTATTAGCAATTTTTTGTTAAATTTATACCATGCACTCAAGAAGCACTTGTTTCAGCCCCAACCATTTCCGTTGCACCATTTCCGTTGCATCATTTCCGTTGCACCATTTCCGTGTGCAATTTCCTTTGAATTTGCTAATTTACTCCCAACCAACCAACCGCCGCTAAAGAAGTTTCACTTCAAAAATCTCGACGTACTAGAAAAAACCAGAGATGTATTTAAATTTCGCAGGCCTCTGTTATCTTCGCAGCTTCATCCAATACGGGTTTTAAATCTAATGGCGGCATCTTCCTAGTCACCAGGGAATACTGAGGGATCATACAGTGACTTCTCGTGGCGTTTTCTGCCTCTTGCATCATCCTAGACAACGCTCCTTTCGTTTTTCAACCAAATATCCGCACACTTGCTCCATTGTTCTGTACAAATTTGTCGATAGCTTTAAAAATTTCGTCGCTAGTGGCGTAAGTCTGAAGTAATTCGATCTTCTTCGATTTGCATTGCGAATGGGTACCTCACTAACACGAGAAGACTGCCTCTAAAATCCTGTTGATTCGCTCTTTAACAGTGTGATCGTGAAGTTCCAAAGAATAAGTAATATACACACGTACGCGAAACTGCAGCCCTTGTTAGGAAAACAGCCCAGCCAGCAAAAAATCTGAAAATTAATCCGAAAACGGGAAGAAAAGTGAATGAAACGCGGATTACGTCTACAAAAGTACCGAAAGTGGTAGTGAAAAGGGTACGTTTTCAGCTTTTTTTCTGAAAATTTTCGGATTCAATTTTACGTTGACAAAACGTACTGGGGAACTATGCTTAAGAGCGAAATATCCCTTTGCTGCAAGCTATTTTTGTTGTATATGGGGTTTGACAAGCCGCTGAAGGTAATTTTAATAAAAATCAAAATTTTTGATTTTGGCCGCCATGTTGAAGTTTGATCACATCGCTTGCGTTGTGTATGGAAAGTCTAAAGTCTAGCCACTAGCGGCACCCCAGGCATACGCTCGCGGCACCCTGGGGTGCCGCGTCACCCAATTTGGGAAGGCCTGCCTTATGGTACATGTGAATTAATATATTTTTAGTTGATTAATTTTTTTTTAGATAATTATGATAATTATCTAATAAGTTACCCAAATGTATTGTAGTACATACAGTGACGGGCAAAACTGTAACATGGTGTAACACTTTTTACTTCAGTTATCGCTATCTTTCCAAGTTCTAACGACTTTCATACTTTTGTTGTATATTCTCGTATTACATCCCTACTCCCTCTCTCATAACGTTTTGAAGTCAATATAACAACAATAAAAAAACCGGCAGAAAAAAATGTAAATTAAGGCAGATGTTACAGTTTTGCACTAATACATTTTTAAGAACTTTTTAACAATTTTCACGAAAAAAAGAACTACTAACACAATGTTCAGTACTCTTTTGCTTGTTTCAGTTCCTGAATACGATTTGGCATACCTTATTTGCATCTCTGTAAAAATTCTGGAGGTATACCCTTAATTTGCTTTCACAGCTTATGTACTCGATTTTACGGACTTCGATACTTAGTAAGCTGTGCTTTTAGTTGTTTTCGCAGATTCTCAATGAGATTCATGTCCGCGGATTGTGGAGGTCATTTGAAATTAGCAAATTTTTGCTTTTGTATTCAGTCTTTGCGAATATGTGCAGTGTGTTTTGGGTGATTTTTCAGCAGAAACTCTAATTTTTTCGACTACATCTTGCAAATTTTGTTGAAATATGAACAGATACTGTTCCTCACGCATAATGTGTACTAACAGACAAAGAAAATGTTTGAAATACAACCCCAAACTATTATTGACCGACCACTGTTATTCACAGTTTGCCTACATGCTGGGCATGGGCTCAATTTGGGTCTTTGACCCAATACCATGCCCGGCCATCTGATTGAAAGCGATTAATTTAGTCTTGTCAGACCAAATAACCTTGAATTGAAACTTAAAAATATGTTTTTATTGCATTCTGAACGGCGTAACATATCCCAATAGGCAACGGTTCGGATTTCGTGCGATGCAGCAAAATGCTGCCGCACTCGCACATGTATTTTGATCAAATTTGCTTTTTTCTTCTTTTATGATCCTTTGCGCTCAATTTGGCAATTCTTCGCCTCGCTGTCTATTGATTTGCGTTAAAGTTTAATACCTTAAGCGCTTCTGTAATAGTGGCTGCATCGCNCTTCGCCTCGCCTCTATTCATTTGCGTTAAAGTTTAATACCTTAAGCGCTTCTGTATTAGTAGCTGCATCGCTACTTGCTGCTTAACATTTTCAAGTAGCAAATTCCAAAATTTTTTGCCACTTTTCGTGCGGTCCCGCCTTTCCGCAGTAAATCTATTATTTACATATATGGTTCCTGATTAACTATATTATTTACTGGTGATCACTTCTTCAATAAATTACAATACAGAAAAAAGTCATCTGACTTCCAACTAAGTAAGAGATAACTGTCAAATGCAAAACTGAGAGTGAGTGCAAAACTGTAACATCTGCCTCAATTTACATTTTTGTCTGCTTGTTTTTTTATTGTTGTTGTATTGACTTCAAATCGTTATGAGAGACGGAGCAGGGATGTACCAACAAGAATATACAACAAAAGGATGAAAGTCTTTAGAACTTGGAAATATAGCGATAACTGAAGTAAAAAGTGTTACACCATGTTACAGTTCTGCTCGTCACTGTATATGTGAATTAACATGTTTTAGTTAATTAAAAATATCGAAAATGTGGTAAAAAAAGCGGAAATTACTTATATTCAATGAATTGCTTTATTTTTAATAAGTTGTTAAATTAAAAGAAAAACTAAAATAAAAGTGAAAAGAATAATTTTATAAACAACTCAAACTGTAAATTTAAAAGCCCTGATTATTTTAATTAAATTATTGTAATAAGATATTGTATAACTACATATTACAAAAGGAGTAAAAAATAAAAATTTCAATTTATCTACCTATGTCGTTTCAATCAAAAAAGTACAAATTATTTTACTACATTAATTTCAGTCAAGGCGAATTTATATAAGGTGGTGTTACTAGCTCAGCTGATTTTGTGTAAGTGTTTCGCCGCACGGCTTCTGATATCAAATTGAAAAATTTTGTTTAAACTTCTACACACACTTTTACAGATTTTAACAGCTTATGCCGCCAAAGCAAAAAAAAATACATGTAAATTTTTGTTTTTGTACTCCTGCTATCACCTTATATTAATTCGCCTTGATTTCAGTATTTCAATGAAATGTTTGAGACCAATTGGAGAATCACATTGGAGTTCAAGTGAAGAACTAGCCTTTTCTCTACTCGAGAAACAGTCCTATTTTCATACAGAGAAAAATGCTCTTTTTGTTGAGAACGCTATGATCCTCCACTTGAGGTACTGTTGAGAAACAACGTTGGAGATTTGAGAAATACCTTAGTTCTCAACTTAACCTCAAGTGGAGCTCCAACCTAAATGTTTATTGGGTGCTGAATAGCGCTGCTCTATCAATAGGGTTACCAGTACACCATCCTCCTTGGAAAGATTGTTGTAAAGTGATCAGGCTTACAATAATCTCTTGCTCCACTTGAAGTAATATTATTTTGTCTTCATTAACTAATTAATAATCTATCTTAATTAACTAATTCTAATAGTTCAACAATTTTTATTGAGCTTGAGGCCGTTTTTAATGAAAAACTTGGTGTGGAAAAGAACAAATAATTTGAAAAAATGGTAGAAGTGATAGCTATTTCGGAAATCACCACATTTCCTCATCGGACTTCTTTCAGTAGGATTCGAACCGACGATCCAACTGACTCATCCAGTTGCCTACGCATTGTGCTAAGTTTGTCTTGTAATTTATTCTTGCTCTTCCCCCACTTATTCATTTTTGTTAAGCCAACACAATCAAGCGCAGCTATTCCCCTGCAATTTACACTTGATCATGTGGTTGTTGGTTTTGTTGGTTTTTGCTAATAATTCTATTTTTAGAATGTTTAACTTTTAGGTGTGCTCGTCCTTAATTTATTTGTTTTTTTTATTTTATGGCCTTATAACAATTCTATTCAACAATTTTTATTGAGCTTTCGAGGCCATTTTTTAAATGAAAATTTATTGTGGAAAAGCAACAATAATTTGAAAAAATGGTAGAAGTGATAGCTATTTCGGAAATCACCACATTTCCTCATCAGACTTCTTTCAGTAGGATTCGAACCGACGATCCCACTGACTCAGCCAGTTGCCTATGCACCGTGCTAAGTACGCCTTGTAAATTATCGTTTGCTTATTTCCACTATTTTCATTTTTGTTATGCCAACACAATCAAGCGCAGCTATTCCTGCAATTTACACTTGATCATGTGGTTGTTGGTTTTGTTGGTTTTTGCTAATAATTCTATT
>NW_016160615.1:23111-32922 GCF_001687245.7 Rhagoletis zephyria | reverse complement strand
TTGTGGAAAAGCAACAATAATTTGAAAAAATGGTAGAAGTGATAGCTATTTCGGAAATCACCACATTTCCTCATCAGACTTCTTTCAGTAGGATTCGAATCGACGATCCCACTGACACAGCCAGTTGCCTACGCACTGTGCTAAATTCGTCTTGTAAATTATTCTTGCTTTTTCCCCACTTATTCATTTTTGTTAAGCCAACACAATCAAGCGCAGCTATTCCGCTGCAATTTACACTTGATCATGTGGTTCTTGGTTTTGTTGGGTTTTGCTAATAATTATATTTTTAGAATGTCTAACTTTTAGGTGTGCTCGTCCTTAAGTTATTTGTTTTTGTTATTTTATGGCCTTATAACAATTCTATTCACAAGACGAACTTAGCACAGTGCGTAGGCAACTGGCTGTGTCAGTGGGATCGTCGATTCGAATCCTACTGAAAGAAGTCTGATGAGGAAATGTGGTGATTTCCGAAATAGTTATCACTTCTACCATTTTTTCAAATTATTGTTGCTTTTCCACAACAAGTTTCTCGTTGAAAACGGCCTCAAGCTCTATAAAAATTTTTGAATAGAATTGCTATAAGGCCATAAAATAACAAAAACAAATAATTCTAGTAATTTAATCTAGCAATTTAGCTTTATAAAATATAGTAAAGATTTTTTTGGAATGTAGTCCTAATATTTTCCTTATTTACTACTTTCACTGATTAACGTAATTATTTTATAGGAGCTACAATTTATATTTTTTTTTTTATATATATATTTTACAAATTGTTTTGTTTTTTTTCCAAATGGAGTTAAATAGTATCCAAAAATTTATTTTAATTTGATTTCAGATGAATAAGTACAAGTAATTTAGCAATTTTGCGTTCCTTTTCTTTGGTTACAATAATTAATGTTTAGGTATAGCTCTTGTGCATGTTTTTACATATAAATTTAATTCATTGGTGTAGCTTAATACTTAAACATTACAACTAAGTATATTATATTTGTATAAGTTTATCTGACGTGGAAGATTCATATTTAGTTAAATTGGGAAATTTTTCAAAATTGGAAAATACATATGTAGTTGCATGATTAAAAATTCATAAAAAATAGTTAAGTGACCTTTCGAATTCGGTTTTGGTGAACAGTTTTTATCTTATTTTTGGTTTTAACGAAAATCGTAACATTTACACCGTCTACTTTTTGTACAATGTGTGGCCCCTGATATATGCTTTCGTGTTTTACTCTAGGCTCTTTTTGTATTAGAACTAGATCGTGTTCTTTAATTTGTACTGGACGAGAGTGTCTATCAAATAAATCGTTGCTTCTACTTTGTTAATACTTGAAAAATATATCGGTACCCAATATTCTCTTTTCGGTACCCGATACCGATTCTTTACATTAAACCTTCGCCATTATATCATTTCAAGTTTAGAAAAAACTTTCATTGCTAATTTATATGATATCGGCTAAAACACTTGAACTTATCGCAACAGAGAAATATTATTTGATCCTTTTTAACCTTAGTCGATCCAAGGTTCAAGAAAAATGCTTTGACGGATGAAGAAGCCTTTCAGGGGGGAGATTTTGTAACCAGTTAGCGACAAGTTTCGAATCGATATCGCACTTGTTGACGTAAAAATATTTAATATCATACGTCAACAAAACCGATACCGATTCGAAAATTGTCCCTAACTGGTTACAGAATTTGCCCCCAGGTAAAAATAATATCGTCCGATGCAGCTGGATCAAAAATGCTTCAAACAAGAAAGAGTTTCTCTGTATTATGGCCTCGAACCGACATATATACATCTTTGATTTGAATCAGTATTAAAAGCCCTATTGGCTCCTTCGGGTTCGGGTTTTGATAGGCAGGTCTCCCCTGAACCGTTTTTTTCATATTTTTGGCCTATTAGCGCTTTTATTCGAAACCTAAAGGTTTCGGTACCGAGTATCGAGAGCATTGGATACTTTTTAAATCGGTACCGAATATCGATCAATACTTAAAAGGTTGACTCAGCACATAACTACTGCTGTCATCTCGACTGTGACGTCAGCAAAACAGCTGATTCTGTCAAACTCACTGAGAGCCGATTAACGGTGTTGCCATCGGCGCCACCTTCTGTATTCTCTCCGCCATGAGGGCCTATTGTGTCAATAATTACTTAAGATAAAATAAGATTTTCTCAGTTTTTAGGCTTAACTTATTTATTTATTTATCTCAAAAGTACGGTAAGACATTAAGTCTTTTTTGGTACATTTTTACAATTCAATTACAAAATTTAATCTTAAACTAAACTTAAATTCTAAGGCTTATCCAACCATGTAAACAGGGTAAGAAATAGTATGACGTAGGTGAACAAGAGTTACATAAAAGATGAGAAAACATAGAACTAAGTAAAAAGTTCTATAACTGCCGTCTTAAAGCATCTAGCTGAATTTATGTTTTTAATTGAAAGTGGTAATGAGTTCCGTAGTCTGACAACACTAACAAAGAATAGTCTGGAGGCCGTTAACGTTTTATATTTTGGTACTACAATGTTTTTAGTGCGAGATGATATGACAAACTTAAGTCTACAGAAAAGGTAACCAGGCTGATGATACTTAATTATTTTAAATAAAAATAAAATATTTCGCACTTTTAAGTAATTATCTAAACTAAAGCAGAGAATACTTTTAGTATATAACGAGATGTGATCAAATTTTCGCTTGCTATATATAAATCTCGCAGCACTATTCAAAGCTAGGTTTAGTTTATTTTTAGATTCGTAGTCGGGACTGCTATATACTAACTCAAAGTAAGAAATTTGAGAAACAATAAGTGTCTTAACTAATTGGAGTTTTATGTTAGTCGGTAGACAAAAGCAGCTATTCCAGAGATTTCTGAGGAAGTGGTAGATTTTAGAAATGCTATGGCTTATGTGATCTGTGCAAGTTAGTCGAGAGTTCATTTTAAATCCCAGGTTAGTTACAACAGATTGAAAAGTACTTATGGTTTCGTCCAGGACTATAGGTGATAGTTCACTCAGATCGAAAGAGTCGTGAGATATAGGTTAGACCTGTGTTTTTGCTACATTTAAGCAAAGGCCATTTGTCTTGGCCCAGCTACACAGTCTTTTTAGGTCATCATTTAACCTGCATACTAAATCTTCGCCAAGACCAATAGGACGCGAGAGGTAGATCTGGGTATCATCAGCATATAGATGTATTGAGGAGTTTTGACAGCAGTTGACAATATCATTAATAAAGATGGTGAAAAGTATGGGACCCAGGATTGAACCCTGAAGTGATGCTGCTACACTGTACTTGTTGTAGCCTATTCGAGAGGTAGCTTTTTATTAATTTTACTGACGTTGAGTCGAAACCAAAATAATCTTGTAACTTAGCTAGTAAAATATTATGATTAACAGAATCAAATGCTTTTGAAAAATCCAAGAGAACCAATATAGTGAGCATTTTATTATCAAAAGCGGGGCGGATATCATCCATTACCTTAAGTATTGCAGTAGAACAAAAATGAAGTTAAAGATATGGCTAATTGAGGGGGGTGCATAAGTAAGGACTATTTTTAGAAAGCGTAGGCTAAGACCATCCACGCCAATAGCATTCGATTTTATGTCATATATGCAGTTGATAATTTCATTTTCAGTGGTTGAGTTGAATGTAAATTTAACTGTAGGATTACAGGTCAGACTTTGGTTAGTTTTAAAGGATGACTCACTTGTTTGCTGCTTATTTACCCCTAAAAAGTATGAGTTCATTACATTTGCATCAATCGTGCATGCTTTCTTGTCTTTCACGCAGACTCCTAACGACTTGAGATTTTTCCATAAATCTTTCGTGGAAACTGTTTCATTGAATTTACTCTGCAAATACAATCTTTTATTCGCGCGTAAGTTTCTAGTTACTAAATTTCGTAAATCCCTGTATCTATTCCAGCGTTCAGCTACAGGATTACGCTTCCAATAATTATACGCTTTTTTTCGGTCCTTTATACGATTTAAAATTTATTTGGTGAACCAGGGTTTTCTATTGCAAGTTATTTTAATTTTACGGAGAGGGACATACTTATCAAACAAATATTTTACCAGCTTAGTAAAATGCTCAAATTTTTCGTCAATATCTGAGAGGCGCCAGCAGAAATTCCAGTCCAGAGAACTCGATTCATCATTTAAGGCAGAAATATTTATATTTTTGAAATCTCTATAAGTCAAATGGGTTATTTGTTGTGCTTTCTTGAATTCTATATTGTAACATAAATAAATTAATTCGTGGTCAGAAATACCGGCTAATGGAAATTGATCAAGAGATCCAACATAGTTGCCTTACAGTTAGGTGCAAAGCGTGTCGCATACTTATTAACAATATTGATACCACAAGAATTAAAGCTGCTCAATAAGTGCTTGGACCTGGCATTGTTACATAAAATGTCTACATTAAAGTCACCACATACGAGGACATGAACATAGTTTACAGACAGTTCACAAATTTTCGTAAAGGTTGACTTTAGATCATTACATTTATGTGGGTTATAAACACAAACAACAAGACACTTCTGTACATTATCATTAAATTCTACAAACATACACTCAACAACATCTGAACAGAGAGACTTATGCAAAACTTTACATTTGAGCTTGGAATTATAATATATGGCTATGCCACCACCTCGGCACCCAGTGGATCTGTCATTTCTTAATAGCGAGAACTCACACATAGCATATGTTGAACTCTGAATACATGATTTGAACCACGTCTCGGTTACACATATCACATCGATGCTACTTTCATAAAAAATATTGTTTAAATAATATAGTTTGTCAATTGTTAAGCTTCGAGCATTAAAGTGGCAGATATTAAAACCTTTATTATACTTGCACGTTAAATTTAGAGCCTGCCTAAGATTGTCTTTGTTAGTGTGTTCGCTAGGGTCATCTATCAAATCGAAGATAAATAAGAGATGCTTGAGAGCGGCAGGTCAGGAAGAGAAAATGTATGCAATATGAAGTGAAGAGAAAATTAATAAGAGGGAGCAATAAATAGGCATAGATTCTCTTACAAGTGGACATTAATAATAATAAGGCAGAATCACTTAACATCACAAGAATATACACAGACAAACAAAAGTATATTAGAATTTAAGTAGGGGCTGCGATGCGATCTACGCTTGTAGAGTCAAGTACTTTAACTGCTTCACTATCCGGGTGCTTTCTCACATAGACATGCCCATGAATCGTAAATGCACTCACCAAACGTTTTTGCTTTTTCATATTGGACGCATAATGCATAACATCACGATTCTTTTTTGTGAGACATTCGTGCACGAAAAACTTCTCATCAGCATCAACCCCAATATCGCGGAGAGTAAACGACTTACGCCCAGATTTAAATGCACCAGCAATCGCTTTGAATAGAAGTGAGCGATCATAGGTTGAGTTTAGTTTGTAGATAATCGGAGAGTGCTTAGTGGAGCTGTTGTTTTTACGCGTACGAAAAGCTGAGCGGATGGCAAGTAGGGCTATATTAATTTTCGTGTATAGCCGTGAGAACATCGAAATTAGGTTCTCACCAGCCACACTAGATACACCAAACACAATCACGTCAGTCGACACCAGCGCGTTCTCCAGGTCATCAACATGTTGGCATAGAGCTTGAACGTTTTTGTTTTGTTCACCACCTTCGCCATTGAGTTTTTCTAATTCACTCACTCTCTCATCCAGCTTCTTCATGGCGGCTTTTATGTTTGATAGCTCAGCAGCGACTTCACCTATTCTCTGCATGACACGCTCTTCGCTCTCATGTAATTTCGAGATGATACTGCTCATGGAAAAATCTAATTTCTTTTCCAGCCTCTCAAGCAAACTCACCGTTGTCGGACTGCGAATACCTTTCAACTGTTTTTGTACTGGAGTTTGTTGCGGAGAGGAGGTATTGCGGGAACTTTTTCTTGTTGACATATTTGCACTCAGGGAATATTGTTTATTATTAAAAAGCGAAAATAGGCAAAATGATGCAAGTAAAGTGACCGTCGATCAACTGTAGCTATAGATGCTGACACAAGCTGCTAGTAGATATATTATTTACTATAAATGACCGGGAATTACGATTTAAAAGCGAGATTCGATGCAGCGCCACAAAAACACGTCTGCTCACACTGACATTCTAATGTTTAGAACTTAGTAAACATTTTTCACAATTTTTGACGAACTTTGATACATCACGGGTCATATTATGAGGTGGGTTTTGTCGAACGCTGAGGTGAGCTCAGCCGATCCAGAGTCCGGCGAAGGTACCACTAATCCCCACCAAATAAAATACAATATTCTCGTGTATTTAATTCGAGCACACACACACACACGGCGCCATGATTAGAGTGCCGGCAACCTTATGTTCAAAGAAAGGGAGAGAGTGACTCTCAGCAACGGTTGAGCAAAGGTGACGGCACTAGCAGCACGGCGGGTGACTCTCACTAACGTCAGGGAGCCTGGTGAGCAGCAGTAGGTGGAGCAACTCTCAGCGGTGGCGAATGGCTCTCAATAGCTGCGGAGTAGCAGTAGCGGCGCAGCAGATGAATCTCAGTGGCGTAGAATGGCTCTTAAAATCAGCGGAGTAGCAGAAGCGCAGCAGATAATTCTTGGCGAATGGCTCTCACTAGCTGCGGAGTAGCAGTAGTGGCGAAGAAGATGATTCTTGGCGGTGGCGAATGGCTTTTAGCAGCCTCGGATGGCCCCCGGTAGCGTCGGACGCACTCACCGGTGACGGATTGCTCCCTGAAGTTCTGAACGGCTCGGCAAGTGCTTCACGACGGCAGTTGAGCGACCTAGCAAGACTCTCGGGTACCGCCGTTTCCATAGTCGCACACTACGCGAGTAGACGAGACGATTTGGCGTCTCCGAAAACACACCACTAGATGCCAACCGAATGGTTGGGCCGTGTTTTAGCCCGAACACAATGAAAACGATGAGCCACGGACCACAGCTGTCAAATTACACTGTGCAACAAATTCAGGTTAGCAAAAGTTAGGTCGATTCTGAGAGTGAGGGGTGAAAATAGAGGCTAAATTAGAAGACCCGTATCGCGGCGTTTGTTTATGTTAGTTCGAATTTTTTTTTAATCGACCTTCGAACTTTGCAGTCAAATGCCGATTTTCAGTATATTGTTTATATGGTTGTTTGGCTATAACTCGTCGACTAATTGATATTTTCTCAATCTGTTAAGGCCAAATTATTGCTAGAGACCTGTGCAACAATAAAAATTAAAAAAAAAATTGATTTAGAATATTTTTGTAGTGCTTATGAAACAAAATGTTGGAATTTTTTTTCATGCTTTTTGAACTATTTTCCATAAAACTAAGTCTTTTTTGCTTTCTGTTTGATCTATAATATGCTTCTCAGTTTCTTCAATAAATTTCATTTGAAAAGAAAACAATCATAATACAAAACTTGCGCTCCAGCTCTATATATTTATTTACTTCTCATTCCTTATGTACCAATTTTTTCAGTGTTGGTTTTGAAGAAACATTGAAAAAGAAATTATAAAAATATGGAAAAAAATATAATTTTGAAATGTTAGTTATGAAAAGTTTTAAGTAAAAAAATTAAATAAATTAAATTAATGATTTGGCCAGTTGCCGTTTAGCAGGCGGCTGTGGATCAACATCACTGCTCTCTCTAATATCTTGGTCATCGTCATCATCATCAGAAAGGTCGATAATTTCGTCCAACAGATATTCAGGAATTTCATCTTTGTCTTCCCCTTCTTCCTCTTTTTCCTCGTCTTCCTCTTCTTCAAAGGTGTTTTTATACCACCAACAAATTTCAGCGAGTATTGCATCTGGAGATTTCTTTCCTCTGTACCTGAAACGAAAATAGTTTTCAATCGTTAACATGTTTAAATTGTGCACTCTGACAAAGATATTAGAAAAATCTAGGAATTGAAAATATGCACACTCTATAGTTACCTTATTTCAAATGGAAGCGCAAGTTGGTGATAGCGTTCGCCTTGCACATCAGATTCAGTTGGCAACTGTTGAGCGAGTTGATCAAGATGCTGATGCAAGAGATGAATTTTGTACGACATCGAAAGCTGCCAACATGTTTGCAACATATTGCCTGTAGTTGTCTTTGCTTTCTTTACCCAAAAGTCCTTTAATGACTGCTTTCAATACGAGCCATGCATTTAATTCTCGGTCTGTCAGAGCTTGGTCAAAATCTTGACCTTTAGTTTCCTTCCTGAATTTTGGCGTTACTTAGTCTTGGGAAAATGTGTTTTAAGTTGTGTGTGCTGGTCTTTTTGCGATACATTTCAAAAAATTTTTAGCAATGCCAAGTTTAATGTGGAGCAACGGCAACAAAATTTTCATTTCAGGAACAAGACTTTCGTGTAGCCTATTGTCTTTAGGCCATTTCCGTCCAATGCGACTATTCCAGTTATGCTGTTTGTACTGGTTTCTTCCTTTAATACCTCCTCCGTATCGTGAATCCCAATCGCACAAAAAACACGGATATTTTGGACGGCCAGATGCTGTTAAGCCTGTAATCAATGAAACTATTTTGAGGTCGCAGCAAATGCGCCACTGGTGTTCGTTATATTTGACTACAGATGCTGTTAAGCCTGTAATCAATGAAACTATTTTGAGGTCGCAGCAAATGCGCCACTGGTGTTCGTTATATTTGACTACTTCCAGTATGTGTTTCAAATTATCGAAATTTTCACTAGTGCTATACGCAATTGGAACAGAAGGCATTCTATTCGTCTTGTGCAAAAGCACAACTTTTAAGCTGATTAGTGACCTATCGATAAATAAACGCCAATCATCTTTTTTATAGGTTAACCCTATCGTCTCCATTAACTTTTCGATATCGTTGCAATAAGCGAAATTTTTTGCATCATTCACATTGAAGAACTTTTCCAACTCTTTTTGTCGTTTTCGATATGCTGTTACTTTGGTACCTTTCGCCAGCAAATTATTTCCTTTCAAAAATGAAGGCAGTTGTTCTGATTTTTTCTGAGTCAAACACAAAATTGCAACAATTGCTTTTGTGTGACTAGGATTGGGTCCTTTGATGTTTCATAGGATGTACCTTCACCAGGGTTGTACTCTGAGAAGAAATGCATGGATATAACAGCGGCGGTTGTAGTACTGATATCTGTTTGAAGATCAATACTTCGGTATGTTGGTACTGGAACGAATTCTGAGTGCGGTAATGGTAATTGGACACTTGGCACTGCTACATAAGTTTTATTCTTTGCTTTCCTTCTATTCAAAGTTTTATGGTAGTTGATACATCCATAGCAATTTTCNACTTGGCACTGCTACATAAGTTTTATTCTTTGCTTTCTTTCTATTCAAAGTTTTATGGTAGTTGATTCATCCATAGCAATTTTCATTGGTATACCAAAAGGCATAGCCTTTTTCTTTTCACTTTTCCATTGCATAACTCTTGAATAGCAATCTTGAATAGCAATTAAAGCAAACTTTTTTAGGGGCATAGTTTACGTCAGTGATAAACTCCTGCGAGAAATACTGTTTATAGGCTTCCAAAAAACAATCACTCGCATTGCCACATTTTTCATCGCTTGCTATGAAACGTCCACAAACATTACAAAAATGGTCCATTTTACATTTTGGTTCCGACATTTTTAATACAATATATATTATACAATGTTGTTTTTGTTATTTTTATGAAACCGATGCACTTAACTTAAATCACTCACAAAATGAAATAAGTCCCAAAAAAATTAATAGCGAATTTTATCACGACCGAGCGAAAATTAAAAGACATCAGCTTCGGCTGAGTTTCGAGTCTTAACTGAATCTTTATTTT
>NW_016160615.1:5854-22831 GCF_001687245.7 Rhagoletis zephyria | reverse complement strand
TTTTCATTTTCAATTTCATAGATTGTTTATAATGACTTTTGCTAAAATTTCAAAATCAAAAGTTATCAAAACAAATTCTATGGGACTGAGAAGTATTATTTTTACCTACTTAGTCCATTTATAAAAGCGTTGTATATTAAAAAGTTTTTTTTATATTATTTATTTTCTACTTTTTAGTCCTGTCTGAATAAAATTTTGCAATAGATATTAAAATAATTCAACGATATTAATAGAAAGGTGCACACACATGCATTTACATATGTATGTACATACAAACGAGCACCAATTAATNAACTAACATAAACAAACGCCGCGATACGGGTCTTCTAATTTAGCCTCTATTTTCACCCCTCACTCTCAGAATCGACCTAACTTTTGCTAACCTGAATTTGTTCCACAGAGTTATTTTAATACGCACTCTTATGTAGATAATTATTTTGACGACGACCGGGCTACGCGACGACTGTAGTTGTAGCCAGATTAGATCTGTTTCTTTTTTTCCAGCGACAGATAAGGTTCTTCCTCTTCTTTTATGTCAAACTCCCACAAATTCATGATGTCGCTGCCGCGTTCGAAAAAGTCATGTCGTCATCGAAAAAGCGTTTAGATAATGAAGATAACAAATTGGAAGCTGTGGTCCGTAGCTCGTCGTTTTCAATGTATTCAGAACTTTTGGTTTAACCATCCGGAGAGGATTTAGCGCGTCTGAAAGACACACCAATAGACGCCAACCGACTGGTCAAGCTATGTTTGGATTAACTAGCCAGAAACGATTTAGCGCATCGAAAGGCACGCCACTAGACGCCAACCGACTAGTGAAGCCAAACGCTTACCTAGCAAGACTGACTCGCCGCGCACTTGTTAAGGTTTTTATACCCGTTGCTGCGTGCTCGATTTGAGAATTCGTCGTGCGCGCTGTCCCGATTGTAGTTGACGATCGAAGTGGCTGGTGTGGTTATGTATGTAAGGTGGAGTATGTATGTCCCAAAAAATATATATATGCGTTGTTATGTATGTACGGTGTAGGGATGTTTCGAATGTCATATTTTTCACATTCTCGAATGCGAATGCGAACGCGAATGTTAGGAATAACATTAACAAATCTATAATTAACTTAGGTCATTGTTTTTATTACGTAAAAATTTTGTAAATTATTAGAACATTGAACGAGTGCTTAACCTATACGGAGTTTTAATCTAGCAGTCAAAGTTCAAAAGGGGCATATTATGTTTAAAAAAAAGTAATATTTCCGGCCAGATCTGTTTATTTGTCGTATTTTAGTTTAGTTTTCCACCAATCGAGAGTATTTTCACCGAGTTGAGCTCGTTTTTCTTTAAGATAGACCTTCAATTGAGCTTTAATTTCACATTTGTTATTATCTCCAGATTCTGCATTCGAGCCTTCGCTTTCGCTGAAGGAATCTAAAATTATTTCTAGATTGCTTATAAGCACGGAACGGATTTTTAGGACCTAAAAACCTATACAAAAATCAAAATAAAATAACGAAATAGACTAGAAAAGGCAAAATAAAATAACGAGTTAGGCTAGAAACGGCAAAAGAAAGTAGCGAAATAGGCAGGAAAAGGCACTAGAAATCGCAAAAAAGGCAAAAGACGGCACTAAAAAAGACCAAAACCGAAAAACAATAAAAAAAAACATTTATTTTAGAAATGTTTATTTTACAAGTAAAAATAGAAAAACTATAAACTAGTTTCATTATTTTAAAAATTTCTACTTTGAGTCTTTGACTACTTTCTCCTTTCGAGGTTGTAACTCACAAAACTTTAAACTCTATAGTTGTAGTAACATTGAAGCACAATAAGCATTTTGAATATTTCTGGCAGCATTTTTATTAGATTTTCGCGAAGAAAAGCCTTGAATGTACTAAACGTGCGCTGACGTGAGTTGTTCCAAGGGCCCCTAATTTGAATATGAAACGTTTAAACCTTTCATATTATCAGGAACAAGGGATTTTTCCTTGCCCTTTACAATTGAGAGTTAGAAAAGGAAAAAGGGCAAATATCTTAAAAAAGGCAAAACAATCAATATCAAATGTGTATATATATCTCTTCAGCAGGAAAAAGACTACTTATAAGACTTTTAGCAGTACTTGTTGAAGGCCCATCAATGTCGCTTGATATACTACTTAACCCTTTAGCGCCTGAAGCTAAAAACCGGTTTTTGTCCGCACCCTGGTTAGACAGACTTAGAGGCATTTCAATAATATTATAGACAGTATTACATAGAAATATATGAACTTCATGGGGTGGTGTAGATTGCGTCTGGCGTTGCTAGTTGCAGAATGTAATTTGCTATCGCAGTTCGCGATATTTAACGGTGGCCTATGGTGTACTTTCGAACGGCGGCTGCCATGGCCGGGTGTGTTGCGGCTAGCCCGGTGGAGCTAGATGTCGGTTTCGGTGGCTCATTGATGCGGCGGGTTTTGCTCGTTGGCAGGACGTTTATGTGGTGAATGGCTTTAAGTCCTGCCAGTGTGCGTGCGCTGGTGGTTTGTCAGGCCGCTCGGGATTGATGAGTTTCACCGTGTTGGTAGATACGTATTTTGCGATCATGTGTGTGCCTGAGAATTTTGGACAAAGTTTCTGTGCGTAGTTTGTTGGCAGCAGAGGAGAGTGGGTGATCTCGCTTCATGACTTTCTCTCCCATTTTAGGTTTCCAAGGCCGTCTGCGCAGGTCGTAGGAACTTTTCGGCTGTTTGGCTGCCGCGGTGAGGTGCCCCTTTATCTCTGCCCATAATTCGGTGATGGCTGGAGGTGCTGTGGGAGGTTCTTCAGGTACTGCCTCCTCGGAGCGAATCTGCCGTAGTACCACTAGATTTATCTCCGCGGCGGAAGGTTTTGTTGATTCGTGTTGGGCCGTATTCTTGGCCAATGCGATTTGGGGAGGCGGATGTGTATTTGGTTCGCTGGCGATAATCTCTGCTCCGGCTTCTTTGCTTCTCGCGAGCTAGGACGATTGGCGAGCTGTGCGCGATTTTCGATGGTTCAATCTGCTTAGCGGCTCGTCGACTTCGGCATTTATCATATGTTGCATAGCCGGATTGCAGGGGTAGTAGCGTTGTTTCAACGGCCGGTTGTGCTTGAGAGTGATCACATGCTCTCCGGCGGTGCTGGGTGCGGTGATTCCGCTAACGATCTTCTGGTGGCGCGTCAGAAATTCGGTCAGTTGTTTATTCTGTTCTCTGCTCAGAAGCTCTGATTCCGTTAGCGTGTAAAACTGGGATGGAGCGTACATCGTTTGCGTGTGGTTGTCCATCCAGCGTGAGGATAACTCCTCTGTCCCTGCGGAAGTCCATCCTCAGAATGCATTCAGCGATATTTGGGAGTGTAGAAGCAAGCGTGGTTGTCGCTCGCCAGTTATACTTTATCTTTACGGAGTACGTGTACAGGCTGGAGACGCACGTTTGATCAGCGAGTTGTACATTGCGGTGCCCAGCCCGAGGTCGTATCTTCTTGCCTTCCAAGTGTTGGCGCATGGTTTCGTCGACATAGGTGATTGTTGCGCCGGTGTCCAGAAGTGCGCGCGCGCACGCTCATGCCCTCTATAACGAAGTTAATGAATGGAGCAGCCATCATGTTGGGCGTTAGTGTCTGCGGGAGCGGTGGCGATCGGTGCTGTTCCGGTGCTGCGTATTTGGATGGGTGGGTTAACGATGGCGATGTTGCATGGACAGTCTCTGGAGTGGATTTTGTCACGGCCTCACCTGGAGCAGAACAGTCTTTTCGCTCTTCGGCATCGGAAACGGCGGTGTCCAAACCCTTTGCATCGCCTGCAGGATTCCTCTCTACTGTACCCCTCTTCTATGGTGGCTATGCAGTGTGCCGCCTGTCTAACATTTCTGGCCTCTTCACCCTTCAAGAGTTCGAATTCATCGGTAAGATCCATCAGCTCGTCGATCGTCTTGAACTCTCTCCGCAGGTGATTCTCTCCGCACATATTCGGGTGTTGACGTATCAGCGTTTGTAGTGCCAAGATATAATATTTGGCCTTCTCTCGGCTTTGTTAGCGTAGCTGCCGTATGGCATCTTCCAGCTGAGTCATGTGTAGCCTTGGGAGGAAGAACGGAATGATGCCCACGAATGTATCTGTGGCTTTCACACGCGGAACCATTGGAGGGCTTCCCGCGTAACACTTCAGGTAGGGTTGGGAGGAGGTTGTACAGTGGGATGCGATAGCATTCGGCCAGTTCTTCGATCGTCTCTAGGAAGTCGTGTAGCGCGTCGCCTCCCGAAAAGTGTACGTCCCAGTGGCGAACGGTATTCATCAGCTCGGCGTAGCTGATCTCATTACGCTTTGATTTTGCCTGCTTAATTTCTCCTGTCTGTGGACTACAGTTGTCGATCCGGAAGCTGGGAATAGTGCTGGGTTGAAGCCTTACTGGTCTCTCCTCTTCCGCTTTAATCTCCTCTTCAAGGTCTCTCAGTAGATCCTCTTTTGATTTGCGGTGTCACCTCGCTTTTAAATATGCGCTAAGTGCGTTGCGCAGGTCGGCGCTTGTGTATCCTTCTACGAAAATTCGGTGCCGTTTGCATTCTTCTATTAACTTCTTCTTCTTTAGCAGGTTTATCCAGGTGAGGCAGTCGACGTTCAGTTTATTGGTGTTACTCTCGCTGGCGCGTGTATCATCTATTGGTTGTGGTGTGTTCGGCAAGCCCGCTTCCGCAATGTTTGTTCAATTTTTTTCACATGCGACTGCAGAGCTGGGTCCCTGCTCAGGCGCCATTTATGAGGTAGGTTTTGACGAAGGCTGAGGTGAGCTCAGCCGATCCAGAGTCAGGCGAAGGTCCCACTAACCCCCACCAAATAAAACACAATATTGTCGTGTATTTAATTCGAGCACACACAAGGTGCCATGATTAGAGTGCCGGCTACCTTATGTCCAAAGAGAGGGGGAGAGAGAACGGGCACCGGATGGCGTTAGTTTGTTGTCGAGAGGTCGGGTCGGAGTGTATGACGGATAGTAAGACCCGAGAGGTCGGGTCGGAGTGTATGACGGATAGTAAGGACGGGTCAACTAGTGAGTTAACAGTTAGAGTGCTGGCAGCACGACGGGTGGCTCTCGGCAACGACGAAACAACTGGTGATCAACAGTGAGTGCGCTAGCAGCGCGGCGGGGACTCTCAGCAACAGTGAGGGTACTGGCAGCACGACGGGTGACTTTCGACAACGGCGAAGCGACTGCTGATCAACGGTGATTGTGCTAACAGCGCGGCGGGTGACTCTCAGCAACGGTTGAGCAACGGTGATGCCGCTAGCAGCACGGCGGCTGACTCTCACTAACGTCAGCGAGCCAGGTGAGCAGCAATAGGTGCACAGCAGAAGGGCGGAGCGACTCTCAGCGGTAGCGAATGGCTCTCAATAGCTTCGGAGTGGCAGTAATGGTATAGCAGATGAATCTCAGCGGCGGCGAATGGCTCTCAAAAGCAGAGGAGTAGCAGTAGCGCAGCAGATGATTCTCGGCGAATGGCTCTCACTAGCTACAGAGTAGCAGTAGCGGCGCAGCAGATGATTCTCGGCGGTGGCGAATGGCTTTCAGCAGCTTCGGATGGCCCTCGGTAGCGGCGGACGCTCTCAACGGTGACGCATTGCTCCCAGAAGTCCTGAACGGCTCGGCAGGTGCTTCACGACGGCAGTTGAGCGACCTAGCAAGACTCTCTCGGGTACCGTTGTTTCCATAGTCACACACTACGTGAGTAGAGGCTGGAATGGGTCGGCGGTGACCGCGGCTCGGCCATCCGGACGCGATTTAGCGTGTCCGAAAACACACCAATAGACGCCAACATACTGGTCAAGCTATGTTTGGGTTAACTAGCCAGAGACGATTTAGCGCATCGAAAGACACGCCAGTAGACGCAAACCGATTAGTTAAGCCAAACGCTTACCTAGCAAGACTAACTCGCCACGCACTTGTTATGCTTTTTATACCCGTTGCTGTGTGCTCGATTTGAGAATTCGTCGTGCGCGCTGTCCCAATTGTAGTTGACGAACGAAGTGGCTGGTGTGGTTGTGTATGTACGGTGGAGTATGTATGTCGGATGCTGTATGTATGTATCAGTAAATATGTATATGCGTTGTTATGTATGTAGGGTGGTGTATGTATGTACGGTGGAGTATGTATATACTGGATTATGCTGTGTAATATTGTGTCATAGCGGATGCAACGTTACAATATTTTTCCAAAAATATTTTGTACGGATTTTTGCATATAACCTTTTGACTCCGCAATGTCCTCCGCTTATCGGGTCGTTATGGTAGATTGTCATAATTTGGTGTTACTTTTCGTCGTCAGTCACAGTTCCAACAGGATCTGTCCTTAAGTTTGCAATTGAAAAATATTCGAAAATAAGTCATCTTTAGGCCATTCAAACTTCCTAATGTTACGATTGTTGGCTTCGACTTCAAGCCGGGAAAGTAACTCATCGAAACTCGTTTTTCGTTAACAATCGTAAAATTAAGTAACTCGAGTTTTTTGTGTTTTAAATTTGCACAAACTTGAAAATTTGAAATTTAATTATTTTTACCATATATTATATTTGTTTTTACCCGTAACGTAACCTGTAACGTAATATTGTCATTGCATTCATTATCGTACTTTAATTGTGTTTGATTCGTCATTGATCGTGTTTGTACCGCTAAAACTTGTGTGGTAGAGTCTTTCAGTTCGTTCATTGTTCTCCGTGGCAATGCGTCCGCACCGAAATTTGTTTTGCCTTGTATGTACTCAATTGCAAATCTTACTCTGACAGTTCTAGGCGTATTCTAGCAGGCTTTCACGACGGGTCCCTCATGTTAAAGAGATAAACTAAGGGTCGATGGTCAGATTTCACCGTAAAGTGAGTGTCATAAATATACAATCGAAACTGCTTGATTGCGAAATATATAGCTAGAAGTTCAAGTTCGGTAATCGGTTTATTCTGTTCTGCTTTATTGAAAGATTTAGATTGGTAAATCATTTACATCATGGTTTTTGCTTAATATAGCCCCGCACCCAACTTTCGAGGCATCGACAGTAATAATAATTTGTTTAGTGAAGTCTGGATATTGTGGCAATTTTGGCGAAATTAACGCTGATTTTAAAGATTCAAAAGCTTTGTCGCACGCACTGTCCCAAATAAATTCAACTTTTTTTTTGCCTAATTGATTTAAAGGCGCTGCCAGAGACGCAACATTTGGTATACGCCTGTAATAACACTGTGAGACAAATGGTAGGGGTCAGTGATCGGGAAGGGTTCAAACTACCGGGGAAAGTTATATCGGTAAAAAAGAAGATATACGTGTCCCGGCGTTTCGCTGGGTCACGTCTAGGAATCGAGATATATATATAACTATCATAAAGGGGAAATTGTCACCTTTGGTGGTCTTTTTTTGACATAACTCGAGAACCACTAGTCCGATTTTGCTCAAACAAATTTAAAAGAATTAAAAATTACAATTCCTTTAATCTGTTCATATAACGTTTTTCTATATAATCAACAGTTTTAAAAAAATTTAATATTTTAGGCAAAAAATATTTTTTTCTTCATACATTTATTTTTACCGGCAAAAAAAAAGACCACCAAAGGTGACAATTTCCCCTATATGATAGTTTTATATATATCTCGATTCCTAGATGTGACCCAGCGAAAGCCGGGACACGTATAACTTGTTTTTGACCGATATAACATTTCCCTTTGGTTTCATCCCATCCCGATTTTGACTGTCGCATAGTGTAATTAACAAACGCAACGAAACGTCGAACCACATCCTTGTCAGTCGGCTTTGTATACTTTTTAACAGCGTTTATTTTGGTGTCGTCTGGGAACAGATCTTTGGCTGAACATTTATGGCCTAGGAATGTAACTTCTGGCCGCAGAAAAATGCATTTGATCGGGTTAAATTTTAGGTTGAAATTTCGACAAGTGTGGAAAACTTTCGCTAAATTTTTAATGTGATGTACTTCGCTACAGCCTATGACAATAATGTCATCTACGCAAAAAAAATGCCACGTTGGGTGGAATACCATAAAAAGCTATACTCATCATCCGCGAGAATGAGTTGGGTGCTATACTTAAACCGAATGACAATACTTTCCATCGATATGCTCCACGGCCTGTGCTAAAAGAAGTTATATCACGTGAATCTTCATGCAAGGGGATTTGGTGAAATCCATAAAAAAGATCTAAAATAGAAAAATATTTAGTTCTGCAAGATTGTCCAAAATATCGTCAACTCGTGCGAGAGGGAATTTATCGGCAATAAGTTTTTTGTTGACTGCGAGGAAATCAACGGACATACGATACCACGATTTTTGACCATTAGTAGATTTTTTAGGAAAATTAAAGGGCTATTGTAATTGGAATAACTTCCTTCAATTAAATCGTTATCTAGTAATTTATTAACTTGGAGAGTTATCTCTTCACGTTGGGAATATGGCAGACAATAGTTTTTTTACATATACCGGGTCAATGTCAGTCAACCTAAGTTTCTGTTCATAAAAATTGTTTAATGCGATTTTGTCATTTTCAAGAGCGAAAATGTCGGCATATTTTATGCAAAGGTCAAGTAAATTGCTGTTGGCTTCTGTAGAGATTTGGTTTTTTAAAATATTTGTTAATTCGTTCCTTCGTGCGTCTTCCGTCTTGGTCTTATTAATTGAGTAAACGTGATAGTCAGAAAGTTTTTCAGCTCGAATATTTACATTCTTTACTTGTTTTACTTCATCTGTGGTATTTATAATTTTAATGAGGTTACTGCTATTAACTATGCATCTTGCTGTGAATACACCATGTCCAACTTCTTGCGATTCCACAAAAAGTGGATCTGATGAATTGCCTTAATTGAAAATTCGATAAACTTCGCATCTGGTGGTATGATACAAGTGTCACTTTCGGTTCCGTGTAGGATTGGTATCGCGACTTTTCCATTGCCTATCCAGAAGGAAATGCAATTGCTTGCATAGCTAATAACGCATTTGTTAATTTTTTGAAAATCTTTACCCAGTATACCATCAGATGGTATGTTAGAATCTACTACATGTAATGTATGTTTAATGTAAAAATCAGTAAAAGTCAAGTTTACGGTTATTGTACCTACACCCAGAAAAAGTTAGTTTAGTTGTAATTACCAAGATTTGGTTATAGTGACCAAGTGGCATAGTTGGATACGGCGCAATAAATATCTAGTTCACGAAAGTCTGCAATTACTTAAGACTTCTAGTTGGGACAAATGTATATTTGTTAATAATTACAAAACGACTACCTTGATTGGACAATATTGTTAGTTGCATAAAATCATTGTTGAGCAAATATAAACAATGCTTTGGTTGATACAAATTTTCAATTAATTTTGTGAACTTGCTGTAGACTTGAATCAGCTAACCGTTCATTATTGGAAAAAAAGTTTCAATTTGACACAAATAAAAATTTACTCGATGGTTGTTGCGTTTACTTTCTTCTTTTATTTGCATGCATTAAGCACAAAAAATACATACATATTTACATAAATAGTTACTAGTGTAAATAATACATATGTATAAGGTAGTAAGAATTTCTTAACCCTAGAATACTAACCTTATTTTTTATTTCTTTAATACTAACGTTCGCCTGTGACACTACTTTGAAAAAAAGTACAAATTTTGTCTTTTAAAACCTTAAATTTATTTAAAAAATGGGCCTAAATATATTTCATATATTTCTATAGTAAAAAATAAAATAATTTAATAATTTTTTTAATATTAATAAAAATAATTCCTATTGAAAAAAACACATATTTTATAATCTTTTGAAAGGGGTAATTTAAAAAAATAAAACAAAAATATTTTAAAGCGAACGAACTCAAACAATCCATAAATCATCTTAAAGGTATTCGTATTTACTTTCACACTTAAAAGGAATTAATTGTTTATCTTTTCTATTGTGACTTGTACCTACAAATGAAATCGACCTTTTTGTATCACATTGGGCCCTATGAATAAAAACTAAGCGATTGATTTTTCATAAAATTTCACACCTTTTACGTAAATTTATTTGAATAAATCAAGCAAAAGGTTTGAAATCTTAAGAAAAAGCAATAAATAAATAGGTACAGCAAAAAAATTACCTTTACTACTAACGTTCGCTTGTCAGGCGTTAAGGGTGCGTGGAACTCATCCGCTCAAGGCCACTGTACAACAGAGCTGTAAAAATTTGCAATCAATTTTTTTTAGCAATCAGTGATTGTGCTAACTAATAGGATTACAATCAAAATTGATTGCTCTTTTCTGATTGTAAAAACTACAATCAATTTAATTGTAAGCACATTTGATTGCAATGATTGTGATTGCAATCAATTCACTGATTCAATAAAACATTTTGATTGCAATCTCAAAAATTTTACAATTTACAAGACCAAATACAAAATGTGTTGTCTTCTTAACTTTTTGTGTGAATAGATGACCGCCTACCTAATCTTTCAAGTAAATGCACTTGCAGTGCGCAACAACAATACAGAAGGGCCAAACCAAACAAACAAACGGCCGCACAAAAGGGAGAGGACAAAAATCCAAGCAACCGAGCTTCAGAATTTGGATGAAAAACGACCTATCTCAAACGATAATACATTGAAAATGTGCTGAGGTAGGGCGTTTTTGAACCGAATTCTGAAGCCCGGTTTCTTGGATTTTTTTCATCACCCTTTTGTGCGGCCGTTTTTTTGTTTGGTTTTTCAGTCAAATTCTAAAATAGGGCGTTCTTCAACCAAATTCTGAAGTAGGGCGTTATTGAAAAATTTTCTGAGATAGGTCGTTTTCGAACTAACAGCCGAGATAGGTCGATCTTCAACTCAGCCATTGATATGTAATACTACTAGGCATGGTCGAAAAACAAACTGGAAATAATTAAACACCGAAAATTGAAAAAAACCAAACCTTGTTTTGGGCGAATTGTTGCCTAGTTTGTATTGTGAAACCATAGATTTAAATAAATAAATCTCCCACAAAATCGTGAAAATCGAAGGAATTGGGAGGAACCCAACGACTTCCGTGTAATGATCGTTTTCGGAGACTTTCAGGATGACCCTCGTATTTGGCTTTTTAATACGAGTATGAAGTAATATGATAACACATTCTGTAGGTGATGTTATAAAAGTGAAAAGTGATCTGGCAAAGGTAAACGGTGAATCTGCGATCTAAAATGTGAGATAGTGAATTGTTCGGTGATTTTTCTTCTGATGATTATCAGAATGACCCCAGCTTTTCATTGGCAGGACAACAACCAAGTTGACAAGCTGTCAACATAGCATCTACGAGTCAGTCGTCGTCGTCAGAAAATATTTTGGAAAATGAAAAGCAGTGTCTTTAAGATCAATTTTATTCTCTAAGCATATCGAAATATTAAAAAGGGTTTGTATTAACGTGGAAAGCCCTAATACCAATAAATCAATAAAAATGCATTTGTTTATTATTAACAGTTAGAAGGAGATCGGTACACACGCTATCGCGATGGAATTCTAGTAATTTGCCGAATTTGCAAGACTAAATTAAAAGGTTCAGAGCAAATAACTTCGAATTTTATTCGCCACCTTCGGGAAAAACACAAAAAAGAGTATGAAGAGTACAAAAGTACAAAAACTGATAAAACCCCAAAGCCCAGCACTGAAAAAGTTTTCAACAAATTGGTCGCTCGATTCATAGTGGAAAATATGCTACAAATTTCCACTGTCACATCTGAAGCGTTTAAGATGTTGATCAGTTATGTTAACCCAAAATTAAGGGTTATGAGTCGACCAACAGCCGTCGCAATGATTGATTCAGCATATGGGTGATGGTCGATAATATTAAAAATTTGATTGCTTCTAATAACTTTTTCTGCACCACTGCCGATATTTGGTCTACAAAACATAAAAGCTTTTTAGGGTATACCATTCATTGGATTGATGAATCGTTAACTCGGCAGTCAGCGGCATTAGCGTGTAAGCGATTTTCTGGTTCCCACACATTTGATCGTATCCGTGATATAATTATTCAAATCCACGCTGAGTATAGACTAAATCCTTGCAATGTGAGGGCCACCATTACTGATAATGCATCCAATTTTATTAAGTCGTTTAAAGAATTTGGAATAGATAGTATAAATATCGCTGAAGTCGACATCAATGAGGATGAAGAAGAAGAGGAAGTATATTTTGGTGACATTCCTAATAATTTATTCAATTCTCGGCTACCAAAACATATTCAATGTGCCACGCATACTTTAAATTTAGTGGCTTCAACGGATTTTCAACATATTTTGAAACAAAATATGACATTGTTTCAAAAACATCAGAAGGTGACTTAAAAATTTCAGTACAGGTTATTACTTTCTTCTTTAATTATTCTTGCTTTATTTAAATTCATTTGTTCTAGATAATGCGAAAATGTTCTCGTCTGTGGAAAAAAGTAAATAGGCCAAGTACATCGGAAAAGTTAAGGACCGTATTGGGATGCCAATTGAAATATCCAGTGGCTACAAGGTGGAACTCCATGCACGATTCAATAAAGGACCTGCTTAAACATAAATTTAAAGTAAATGACGTGATGCAGATCTTTCACAAAGAATTATTTACCGAACCGGAATTTAATTACTTGCAAGAATATCTGGACTTGTTAAGTCCGATCGCAGAAGCCATTGATTTTTTGCAAAGAAATGAAGGTATGGTGTATGGGTTTCTCCTTCCGACCTTAGCCAGACCTCGCGTAAAGTACGTGCATATCATAGCAAATGAAGCAAATAAAAGTTGTTCGGATTTGGCAGCATCCGTCATGCAAGCCATAGAGAATAGGTTTTCGAATTATTTTACCTTGACTGAGGATGTGCACGATGCCATCATAGCGTCTGTGGTCTGTCCACAAGCAAAAACAATGTGGATATCAGCTTTGAACCCCAGCTTTCGTGAGACAAAAATTGACGAAATTATAAAGTTAGTAAAAGATACAGTAGCTAGAGAATGTGGCGTTGATTGCACATTGCAGCCTGTCATCGAAGACGGAACTATAAATTTTTTTGATTTTGAAGGTAACATGAAATTCAAGATTTATAAAGTGTATAATTAAAGTAAAGTTTTCACGCTTTTCAGCTAATTTAACGTCGAAAGCTTCGGTAGCAGAAACACAGAGTGACACAGAGTTTTTTGCTTATTTAGCAGATTCGAATATATCTTTTAGCATGTTAAATAAATACGCCCGACTGAAGTCTACCTTTATAAAGTATAATGCACCATTGCCCTCTTCTGCTGCAGTTGAACGTCTGTTTTCGTTCGCAGGCCTGCTAAATTCTTCGCGACGTGGATCACTTTGTGATAGTAATTTCGAAAAATTACTGTTACTGAAAGCCAATAGTTTTTTAAACTAAAACTTTCTGCTTTTTAATAGAATAAAAAGAAGATAAGTTGCTTAAGACATTGGTTGAAGCTAGAAGCGTTTTCCTATGTCTGATTTGTTAATAAATTGTTAATAATGAAATGAAAATAAACCTTAGTTTAATATACCTAAATGACTTAAATTATTTTAAAGGATTTATATTTGGCAGAGCTATTAGCGAAGGCACTTCTAGTTTGTGTGGTCGAGCGAAGTATGTATGCATTGCTTTGGCTCATCAGTAAGCATAGCAACAACGAAAAATAGTAGGTGACGTAGGCGAAGTGTGACGTTTAGCTGCAGCTTTGTCATGCAGAAAAGCGAATTTTCATGCACGCACTTTGTATTAAAGATGACAATCAAAACAACCTACTGCTAGGTGTATTGCCGTGAGGGGGCTCACTTTGCGCTGCTCATGCGCTGCGTTAACCCACTGAGGGCTTGAGTGCCTGACCATCGTACTTCTAATTATTCACCAAAATAAATGTCATTTAGACAGATTGCAATTAGCAATTTTTATGCAATTACTGATTGCAATCAAAAATTAATTGCAATCAAAAATTTATTGCAATCAATTTCTTCTAAATTATTGCAAATTTCAATTTTTGCAATCAAAATATAAGCAATCAATGTTCACTGCAATTAAATCAGATTGCAATATTACTTAAAATATGCGATTGCAATCCAATTTCATTGCAATTTTTTACAGCTCTGCTGTACAATATACGCCGGCTAACAACCACGTACAACGCTAAACTGAGTTGGCGTGAACACTTACTTTGATAATTAAAATCGTTCCTGAAATATCGCGAGAAAACCGAATTCGTTCCGCCTCACAGGCCAACGTTTGTGTTCTAGGGTTAAAAAGAAACGATGAAACAGGAATAGTCGCGCGAAAACCCAGGTCAATATCTGCTGGAAGTGCTAGTTTAAGTATACTGCTTTGCTTTTTCCTTGGCTAAATAGACACTTTCAAATTATAATTCACATGAACTATATATCCACTGAGAAACTCCGGCTGGCATCAAACTTTATATTTTTAAATAACTATACGCGCACAGAAACAACTCGTGGCGATAGCAAAACTGAAACTGAGACAAACAAGTCTAGGCATGTCATAACAGCACATACTTTTCTTTCTCTACCTATGGGGTTAAAGTTTCCAGAGGTGAAATTTTAGGCAGCATACAATTTCTTACATGCATGGTTGTTTTTCAACACTAATGAAAGAAACTTAAGAAATATTTGGAAAAAAATTCATAAAGTGCATTTTTTGAAAAAAAAGCAATGTAATCTATTTACTCTGATTAATAATTATAAAAAATATATTAGAACCAACTTCTAATGTTATATTTTATACAAATTATTATTGCTGCTTGGAGCGCTCTGAGCAATGCCGCTGAATAATAGTTTTACTTAGGAATGCATCCCTGGTCCTTGTTCTTTGCTGTATTGCATCGCGGTGAATTCATATTTCTTCATTTCATTTCGTAATAATGAGATTTGTGATGCTGTTTTTTACTTTTTTCAAAGATTGATTTACGAAAAACTCAAATAACTGGGCCAAAAATATTCTGATTTAGACTTATGGGATCTCGGTAGAAAGGTATTTTCCCATTATTTTTATTTATGTGCAAAAAAGGGTCATCCATGTCCAAATTTTTTTTCAAACACCAACACTTCTTAATGCAACTTTGAATGATGTTCGTTCATCTTACCTTTCTCTTTCATCCTTGGAATGAGCTTATTAGCAAAGAAATAAAACCCAATCATACCTCACAAATCTAAATCGGTTCAGTTATTCAAGTTTTTCTTATACCAATCTTTGAAAAAAGTATCAAAAATCTCATTATTATGATTCCGTTCAAATTTTTTTTTTTAATATTTTAATGCAAATTTTTTAAGCTTAAACCGTTTTGTCATTTGAGGGGATTTAAAAAAAAAAATCTTTACGAACAATTTTTATTATTAAAAAAATTCATTTTTGGAGGTATTTTCAAATCGATCCAGCTCGCTTAAATCTTAATATTTTTCCGAAATATTTTGGTAGACGTTTTAAAATATAATAGATACTATAATTCCAATGGAAAAATAGTACCGATAGAGAAATACGCGGTGTTCGCTGGCACAGCTCTCAATTTTGATGATGTAAAGGCATCTATAGATCATTAATGCTGCGCCCAGGGTTGCATTTCTATGAAGCTGTTTTGGATAGACTTTTTTATGCTGATCACGAATCCGTAAGTATAAAGTCTCCATCAGCTCTAGATTTGGAAAAAACGAGGTCAAAGTGACAAAAAATCGTGCTTTTGCAATATTTTAGAAGCCATAGCAAAGAACCTAAAGGTGATATTAGGCTTAAATTAAAGCTAGAAGTCTCGACTACTATCTCTGAAAATACCATCCCTGCACGTTGATTTGATGGTCACTTATAGTAATCAGCATAAAAAAGTCTATCAAAAACAGCTTTAACATTTGATGCAACAAAATCACTGTTCCCTTGTGTTATTATTATTTTTAAAATAACCTAAACAATATGTTCTAACAAATCGTTTCTTAAAATGTACCTACGAGATGGATTTTTCGTATAGTATATATTGGAAAAATTCATGGAAAATTCGCTAAGCCCAACAAAAAAATTTTAAGTAAAAAGTAGAAAATTTGCTAAGTCACAAAATTATCTACAAAATTTGTAAAAAAGCAGACTTTGTTATTATTATTTTTTTAATAAAGGGTAAATGAAAAACGCGAAACGTTGCATTCAAAGTTTTGCAAAATACTTAAAGAAAATTACTTAGCAACGTTTTTTGTGTCTCCTGTACAATTGAAAAAAATGGAAAACTTTGCACTCTAAGGTAGCGACATACGTATACAGCATGGTAAAATAATTACAGGTATTGTGTTCCCAGAGAGTTTTGCCTGACATCGAAATTCGTGCTCCCTTATTTTCATTCTGACGCAGTTCAATGTTAATTCTTTTACTTTTATTTGGTTTTGCTTTTTGTTTTCGCTCAATTTCATTTTTATAGTTTTTCAAAACATAAGAAAAAACGTTTGAAATGAAGTGAGCCATACAAATTTTGAATTTAGTTACCAAGCAAATGTTTTTTTCGGCTTTTGCAAATTACATAAGTCCTCTGCAAGAAGGTTTGTTTAAGAAATACGTGTACATCATATATGTAATCTATATTAATAAAAAAAAAAATGTTGTGTTCGTATGTCACGGTCGTCAAAACTCGAGAACGGCTGAACCGTTTTGAATAATTTTTTTTTTTTTGTATTGTTCGGTATAATACCAGAACCAATGATATCGCAAAAAATTGGAGGGTTGCCACCTATTTGAAAATTTTAACTCAGACAAATTGATAAAATAAATGAATTATTGCCATGTGGGTGTAAAACTAAAAAGTTTTAAGAAGGCGTACAGCCGAAAATATGTTTGAAGAGTGTTGCCACCTGTTTGAAAATATAACTAAAGTACATCGATAAAATAAATGAAATATTACATTATCGGTATCAAATAAAAGAGGTTTAAGAAAGATATCTGTTGGAAATATTTTGGAGAAGGGTTGCCACCAATTTTTAAATTTTAACTCAGTTAAATTGAT
>NW_016160615.1:2644-4916 GCF_001687245.7 Rhagoletis zephyria | reverse complement strand
CAAAGCGAATGCGCCTGGTGGTAAACGAGGACAAGACGAAGTATCTCCAGTCACCGCGTTCGCGCCTTGGAACCCACGTCACTGTTGACAGTTATAATTTCGGGAAAGTGGAGAATTTCATTTACTAGGGAACCAGCACTATCACCGATAAAAATATCAGCATGGAAAACCCACGCAGAATTACTCTTGCCAACAGGTGCTGCTTTGGACTGAGTAGGCAATTGGGGAGTAAAGTCCTTTCTCGACGTACAAAAACCGCACTCTATAAGTCACTCATCATGCCCGAGCTGTTATATGCCGCAGAAGCTTAGACAATGACAACATTTTATGAGGCGGCTCTTGGAGTATTCGAGAGAAAGATCTTACGGAAGATATTCAGGCTTCTATGCATGGGCGACGATGTTACCGTAGACGATGGAACGATGAGTTGTATGAGCTTTACAACTAAATGTACATAGTGCAGCGAATGAATATAGAGCGGCTCCGCTGGCTTAGACATGTCGTTCAATAGGAACCGAAGTTTCAGGTGTAAAAGAATTCAACTCGCAAGCCGATGGTGGTAGCAGACGAATAGGCAGCACCCATGGCAATGGAGAGACCAAGATGGCACAGAGAAATGACTGGCATTCTTTGTGGAGCTCGGCCAAAATGGCTTAGGCGGTTACAAAGCCAACGTAGAAGAAGCGCCAGGAGGAACTAGTAAAATATTCCTTATCAGATGGATTCTGGCAACGGTTCGATCAAAAAATTACATTACCTTAGCTATCGCTTCGTCTGGAATTGCTGCGACATTATTACCAGGTGGAAACATTGCCAATTCAGCTCTTTAGCTGCCATTGAACATATAAATCATCGAAACTCCCACGTGCAATATTTCCAGAGCATCCGGTATGAAAAAAGTTTGCCAAAAAATTAAATTCATTGTTTGGGATGAGTGCACCATGTCACATAAAAAATCGTTTGAGGCTTTTGATCCATTGTTGCGGGATTTGCGTGGAAACGTTCAACCATTCGGGATATTGCTCGCTGGAGATTTTACGAAAACATTGTCTGTAGTTTCTCGATTAACACGAGAGATAAATGCTTGCCTGAAATAGTCAACATTGCGACAAGACGAACATACATACACTGCAGCTGAAGTATTCGCGCGACAATAACTGGACATTGGGAACGCAAAGCAATATGGCCTGATAATTTTTGTAAATTAGAAACATCGAAAGGAGAACTGGTCGAAAGAATGTTTCTTTATTAAGAAAATTAATTTTAGGAATCACGATTGGCTCAGTGAACGGGCTATTCTTGCTGCGAAGAATAAGGAGGTCTATCAACTAAATAATAGTGGTATTGATAACAGTCGTTGCTTGACCTGATCAGCTCTTTTACTAGACTGCCAGACCATTTGCTCACTGTGGTGAATACCACTAATGTTATTCAATCCAGCATTCAACGTGATAGCATATACGTCGATAAACACCGTTGTGGAAAAAGACCATCCAACGAAATTTTTGAACTCGATTAATCTTCCAGGGAGACCTCACATACTGAAATTAAAAATAGGTATGACTGTTATTATGTTGCGGAATATTAATCAGCGAAAACTCTGCAACGGAATGTGACTCGCAGTTAAGAAATTAATGAAGAACGTAATGTAAGAAAAGATTTTAACGTGGCCTTGCAAAGGTGAAGAATTCCCATGATTCCATTTAATGATGATGATTCAATTTAAAAGATTTGAATTCCCAATTCGATTGACATTCGGAATCACAATCAATAATGCTCCAGGTCGAACTTTGGAAAAGTATGGTTTAGATTTAGATACGGATTGCTTCTGTGATGTTGCGTGTTCCTGTGTCGGCAAACCAGATATCCTTGATATCTATGCAGAGAATGGAAAAATAACAAATATTGTGTGCACACGAGTACTTATTACATAACCAAACACATTTGAAACGTATGCTTTGTTTGGTTAATAATTTATCGTCCATATAACAGAAATATGCCACAGCAAAGCGTGGCAGGGTACATCTAGTGCTTCTATATTGCTAGTACATTCAAAGTACATTCCCCAACATCAGAGTGTCGAAATAGTGAAAAAGAAAGAGAGATCCGATAAGAGAATGTACTCAAAATGACAATTTTACCTTTCAAAATACAGGAGCGGTTTCACAAATGTTTATTTAAAAACAACTCTTATGAAAAAAAAACAAAAAATAAAATTTTTGTAAATCTATGAGAAGTGCTGCGGCCGTTGGTGGTGGCAGAGGATAAAAAT
>NW_016160615.1:762-2619 GCF_001687245.7 Rhagoletis zephyria | reverse complement strand
CAAAGGTGAAGAATTCCCATGATTCCATTTAATGATGATGATTCAATTTAAAAGATTTGAATTCCCAATTCGATTGACATTCGGAATCACAATCAATAATGCTCCAGGTCGAACTTTGGAAAAGTATGGTTTAGATTTAGATACGGATTGCTTCTGTGATGTTGCGTGTTCCTGTGTCGGCAAACCAGATATCCTTGATATCTATGCAGAGAATGGAAAAATAACAAATATTGTGTGCACACGAGTACTTATTACATAACCAAACACATTTGAAACGTATGCTTTGTTTGGTTAATAATTTATCGTCCATATAACAGAAATATGCCACAGCAAAGCGTGGCAGGGTACATCTAGTGCTTCTATATTGCTAGTACATTCAAAGTACATTCCCCAACATCAGAGTGTCGAAATAGTGAAAAAGAAAGAGAGATCCGATAAGAGAATGTACTCAAAATGACAATTTTACCTTTCAAAATACAGGAGCGGTTTCACAAATGTTTATTTAAAAACAACTCTTATGAAAAAAAAACAAAAAATAAAATTTTTGTAAATCTATGAGAAGTGCTGCGGCCGTTGGTGGTGGCAGAGGATAAAAATACCAGTTAGAGAAGGACTTGGCATTAGTTGGCATTTCCAATTGGCGTCAATCAGCATAGAAGGGAATCGAATAACGTGCTTTGTTGGATTCGGCCAACATATAAAATACCACACCGCTTTATGTGTAAATAAATTTTGTCTTTGTTAGGAAAAGATCTTCTATCTTCCAATTTTTCAGATTTCCAAATAACGAGGAGCATCAGAGAAATACGTCATACCGAGCCCTAACCGCTAAAAAAATGTATATATATATATTTTTTTTTTAAATTTTTGATGCAGGTGCTCTAAGAGGCATTTATGCATCAAAATTAAATTTTGAAAAAAGTTGTATTATTTCATTTTCGCGGCTAGGGCTCGATATACATTTCAGCGTGAAGGAAACATGAGACCGTCAAATTTGTGTTTGTTTGTTGAATTCCCTGAACCGGCCCTGTTATGATATGGCACTTCATTCTATGTAGTAGTTTACAAATATACACGTATACTTCTCTTCTTCTTCTTATTCTTAATTGGCGCTGTAACCGCCTAAGCGATTTTGGCCGAGTCCAAAACTGCACGCCAGTCATTTCTCTTCTGTGCTAACTGACGCCAATTGGAAATGCCAAGTGAAGCCAAGTCCTTCTNCCATACACCAGCACAGGCATGATGAGTGACTTATAGAGTGGATCTTTGTACGACGAGAGAGGACTTTACTTCTCAATTCCCTACTCAGCCCAAAGTAGCACTTGTTGGAAAGAGTGATTCTCCGTTGGATTTCAAGGCTGACATTATTATTGGTGTTAATGCTGGTTCCCAAATAAACGAAGTCGTCTACTTTTTCAAACNTTCTTCTTCTTATTCTTAATTGGCGCTGTAACCGCCTAAGCGATTTTGGCCGAGTCCAAAACTGCACGCCAGTCATTTCTCTTCTGTGCTAACTGACGCCAATTGGAAATGCCAAGTGAAGCCAAGTCCTTCTCCACCTGGTCTTTCCAACGCAGAGGAGGCCTTCCTCTTCCTCTGTTACCAGCATCGCGGCCCGCGTTGAATATTTTCAGAGCAGGAGCGTTTCTGTCCATCCGAACGACATGGCCAAGCCAGCGGAGCCGCTGAATTTTAATTCGCTGCACTATGTCTATATCGTTGTAAAGCTCATACAGCTCATCGTTAAATCGTCTGCGATATTCGCCATCACCAACGCGTAAAGGTCCGTAAATCTTTCGCAGAATCTTTCTCTCGAAAACTCCAAGAGCCGCCTCATCAGATGCTTTCATTGTCCAT
>NW_016160615.1:0-700 GCF_001687245.7 Rhagoletis zephyria | reverse complement strand
TGTGTGATGACAGGAGATACTTCGTTTTGTCCTCGTTCACCACCAAACCAATTTGCTTTGCTTCTCTATCCAATCCCGAGAAGGCAGAACAGACGCAGCCCTTGTTTTTACCGATAATATCGATGTCGTCGGCATACGCCAGCAATTGTACGCTCTTGTAAAGTATTGTGCCTGAGCGGTTCAGTTCTGCGGCTCTTATTATCTTCTCCAACATTAGATTAAAGAAATCACACGAGAGGGAGTCACCATGTCTGAAACCTCGATAATACCTTATAACCAGGGCTCGGATTTTGTTGACCTAAAAACTAGCGAAAAATTACAAAAAAAAAATTACTTTATGACCTTAAAAATCATTAAAAATGACCAAAAAAAGGAAAAAATGCCCTTAAAAATTTTACATTTTTTATACATTTAGAAAAAAAATATTTTTTTACCGCTTTTAATTTTCACTTTTATTGCATTTTATAGTTTTTTGTTACAATAAATAACTAGACACATTTTTAAGTTCTCAACATAGAATGATCTTCTATTATCGGCGAATATATTTTTGTACATAGAAACACTTCTTTCTACGTCAGCACTAGATAACGGAGAATACTTGTACAAGAAAATGTNCATTTTATAGTTTTTTGTTACAATAAATAACTAGACACATTTTTAAGTTCTCAACATAGAATGATCTTCTATTATCGGCGAATAT
>NW_016160614.1:61694-61898 GCF_001687245.7 Rhagoletis zephyria | reverse complement strand
TAAAAGGGGCGTGGCACATCCCATAGGCGTGGAATTTTTTATCAGCCATTACTTCGGAACCATAAGTCCCACGAACTTAAATTTGGTATGCAGACATTTCAATGGTATGTGCTTATGGGAGGGTATATATTAACGAGTTTGTAAAAGGGGGGCGTGGCACATCCCATAGGCGTGGAATTTTTTATCAGCTATAACTTCGGAACC
>NW_016160614.1:58313-61591 GCF_001687245.7 Rhagoletis zephyria | reverse complement strand
GGGGCGTGGCACATCCCATAGGCGTGGAATTTTTTATCAGCTATAACTTCGGAACCACAAGTCACACGAACTCGAAATTTGGTATGCAGACATATCAATGGTAGGTGATTATACGAGGGTATATATAAACGAGTTTGTAAAAGGGGAGTGGCACATCCCAGAGGCGTGGAATTTTTGTCAGCTATTACTTCGGAACCATAAGTCCCACGAACTTTAAATTTGGTATGCAGACATTTCAATGGCAGGTGCTTATAGGAGGGTATATTTAAACGAGTTTGTAAAAGGGGCGTGGCACATCCCATGGTCCTTGTCTGCTTCGAAACAGATTGAACACTCCCTTTGGCGAACACTGAAGCATGCGAAGAGGCCCGTTCTTCGAGAAGCACCATTACGTACTCAGAACGGAAGCTGGGCGAGGAATGATGGGGATAAAGCAAACGTTTTCGCCTGTCATCTTTCACAAGTCTTTAGACCAAATGAAGGCTCTCATCCTTCCAATATTTCAATACCCCCCAGTAGCCTTACCACAAATCCGCTTCGGGTTAAAAAGAAAGATTTATTTAACACCATTGTTCATGATATTCAGAAGAATAAAGCGCCTGGCTATGATAGGATTACAGGTGAAATGATAAAGGAGCTTCCACAAACTGCCGTACATTTTTTGTTACATATTTTTAATAACATGCTTAAGTTGGGGCACTTCCACGACTTATGGAAACTTTCGGAAATAATTATGGTGCCAAAGCCAGGCAAAGATCCGACGGTAGTAAGTTCATATCAGTCGATTAGCTTGATTTCTGTATTTTCCAAAATATTGGAAAAACTTCTATTGAAAAATACAACCTTCACTAACAAGTAACCAAATAATACCACCACATCAGTTTGGTTTTCGTGAAAAACATGGCACAGTAGAACAAGTTCATAGAACTGTTTCTTGTATTAGAAAAGCCTTCGAAGGGAAGCAATACAGCGCCGGTGTATTTTTGGACATCTCTCAAGCTTTTGACAAAGTCTGGCATGATGGCCTCATATACAAACTAAAGGTTTCACTCCCTGCAAATACGCATGCAATTCTGGAAAGCTTTCTGCTGGGGAGAAACTTCAGAGTCAGGCAGGTGTTCCTCAAGGCAGTGTTCTAGGACCCATATTGTACTTAATATACACTCTTGATTTGCCAATTGATGATAGTCTAACCATTTCAACGTTTGTTGATGACACAGCTATCCTAAGCAATAGTTCAGACCCTAAAGAGGCTTCTTACAAGCTGCAAGAATATTTCAAAAAGTTAGAGCTATTGCTAGGTTCTTGGAGGGTAAAGGTTAACGAAATCATGTGTGTTCAGACAACATTTATTTTGAAGAAAGAAACTAAAAGTAAACAGCAAGGCTATACCACAAAATGATAGTGTCAAATACCTTGGGATGACACTAGATAGAAGACTTACCTGGACAAAGCATATAGAAAACCAAATTTCTAACGCGAAACTAAAACAAGTAAGCCCTCAATGGTTTATAGGAAACAAATCTAAATTAAGTTTAGATAACAAGATGTTGATTTTTAATATGATGATTGTTCACGCCCCTCCTTACTAATTCATCGTCGCCGCACCTGCATTTCCAGTTGACGTCGCTATCATCGAATTTGCATTCACACCCCCTCATCGCAAGCACTCAGGTTGTTGTTTTCGTCGCCAGCATCGCTGACTTAGATATTTATGTAGCTACTAGCTTATACCCGCGGGTTTTACCCCGCGCTTTTATACAAATATGAAAAATAACTTAATGATGTTAGATTTAATTTCTCTGCCTATTTCGTTATAGCTCGTTATTTTTTAAGCGAGTTAATGTATTTAGGCCGTTTAAAACTATGAAATTATAAAATCTCGTCTACGCGCTAGGCATACGAAAGATATCAATCCCTCTATGTTTACCTTAAAATATTTCCAGGAATACGACGCTTGAACGTGTAACCTTCTTGGAGGTGCCACGGCGAGTTCTAATATTTCCAACTCAAATTTAGTAACCTGGCCTTGATAAAAAAAACCACTTCTCATTACTGTAGCAAATGCCTCAAGAGAGCTTTAGAGTATAAGGCCGAACCCGGCTCTCCCTTTTCCATTTAATGAAATTTATTCTGTCAGTACGGCACTTATAAAATAAATCTCCATAACAAATTTAAAATACTTCGAGAGATTTTCTATCCTTCCAGAGATATGTATTAAGAAGTTTTTAGTATGTATGGGAGGCGACATGCCTCCTTTTTTAATAACTCACATTTTTTCCATGAGCAATTGATACATTTTGTATACACAACTCCATACCAAGTTCCAGTATTCTTCCACAAACACTTTCAGGGATATGTGGCAAGAAAAAGTAAATTTGTACTGGAAGTGCCACGCCCCTTTTTCTTATAACCCTAATCTTCTTCCATGAATTTAGAATTGATTTTACATACCCCAGTACCAAGTCCCAGTACTCTACCATGAACACCTCTAGAGATAAGCAGTATAAAACAGTAAATTTGTACGGCAGGAGCCATGTCCCCTTTTCGAATAACGCAAATTCTTCTCCATGAGCATGGAATTAATTTTGTATACACATTTTGGGTTCCAAGTTCCAGTCCTCTGCAATAAACACCTCCAGAGATATATAGATGTATTTCCATAACAAGCTTGAGTACTTTACCCAAACATTTGAAGAGATATGCAATATGAAACTTTCAATCAGTATGGGAGGTGCTACGCCTCTTTTCCAAAAACGTCCATTTTTCTTGTGAGTATGAATATGATTTCACACAGTGTTGGCAAAATGTTAATCTGACTAACGATTAAAATGTTAATCGCGTTTGACGATTAAAATTAATTATTCGTTATCAACTGTACGATTAATGATTAAATTCTTTTAGTCGTTAATCGGTGTCTGCGATTACGATTAATTAATTTTAATCATTAATCGTCAATCCAATTAAAAATAAAATCTGATTAAGTTATCTAGTTTGTCCGAAATTGAAACCAAACACCAGTTATAGTAATTATTTTATATTTTACGCTTATAAAAAGCACATAATATAATAAACAATTATAATTGTTATTAGTAATTCGTAAACTGGGAACTTTTACAAACCTAGTTTGTAATACGTTTGTTGGTATAGAGCTTAATAAAAATGCACACCAAATTGTTCACATTGGGGAGGAAACCCAACTTAGCCACACCGGATTAACTTGCTTTGTGTGCACAGGAAAATTCCAGCATAAATTAATTAATCACCAAACCTACTTG
>NW_016160614.1:54820-57256 GCF_001687245.7 Rhagoletis zephyria | reverse complement strand
AAGGAAAAAAATAAAAAAACAAATAACTTAAGGACGAGTACACCTAAAAAAAAGTTAAACATTCTAATAATAGAAATATTAACAAAAACCAACAAAACCAACAACCACATGTTCAAGTGAATTGCAGCGGAATAGCTGCGCTTGATTGTAGTTGGCTTAGCAAAGTGAAATAGTGGAAAATAAGCAACAAGAATTAACAAGACAAACTTAGCACAGTGCGTAGGCAACTGGCTGAGTCAGTGGTGATCGTCGGTTCGAATCCTACTGAAAGAAGTCTGATGAGGAAATGTGGTGATTTCCGAAATAGCTATCACTTCTACCATTTTTTCAAATTATTGTTGCTTTTCCACAATAAGTTTGCACTTAAAACGGCCTCGAGCTCATAAAAATTGTTGAATATAATTGTTATAAGGCCATAAAAATAAAAAAAAAACCAATAACTTAAGGACGAGCACACCTAAAAAAAGTTAAACATTCAATAATAGAAATATTAACAAAAACCAACAACCACATGATCAAGTGAATTGCAGCGGAATAGCTGCGCTTGATTGTAGTTGGCTTAGCAAAGTGAAATAGTGGAAAATAAGCAACAAGAATTAACAAGACAAACTTAGCACAGTGCGTAGGCAACTGGCTGAGTCAGTGGTGATCGTCGGTTCGAATCCTACTGAAAGAAGTCTGATGAGGAAATGTGGTGATTTCCGAAATAGCTATCACTTCTACCATTTTTTCAAATTATTGTTGCTTTTCCACAATAAGTTTTCACTGAAAACGGCCTCGAGCTCATAAAAATTGTTGAATATAATTGTTATAAAGGCCATAAAAATAACAAAAAAAAAAAAAATAAAAAAATAAAAAAATAACTTAAGGACGAGCACACCTAAAAAAAGTTAAACATTCTAATAATAGAAATATTAACAAAAACCAACAAAACCAACAACCACATGATCAAGTGAATTGCAGCGGAATAGCTGCGCTTGATTGTAGTTGGCTTAGCAAAGTGAAATAGTGGAAAATAAGCAACAAGAATTAACAAGACAAACTTAGCACAGTGCGTAGGCAACTGGCTGAGTCAGTGGTGATCGTCGGTTCGAATCCTACTGAAAGAAGTCTGATGAGGAAATGTGGTGATTTCCGAAATAGCTATCACTTCTACCATTTTTTCAAATTATTGTTGCTTTTCCACAATAAGTTTTCACTGAAAAAGGCCTCGAGCTCATAAAAATTGTTGAATATAATTGGTATAAAGGCCATAAAAATAACAAAAAAAAAAACAAAAAAAAAATAACGTAAGAATTAATTACTCTGTAAACCTCGACACTTGAAGACGTCGCCAATAACAATATTTAAACTATATCGCGCGTTTTGTATTCTTTTTGTATAGCGATTTACAATTGTAGAAAAGGCTCTACAATTCACCAAGGTCCTTCGAGCCGGATCTCGAGGATTAGAAATCCGTATTCGGTTCATAAAAACTAAATTTTTTAAACATTTATCTCGAATAAAATTTGCGTAATGGAATCCGAGACACTCCAAATGGATGACGGTGCCTCCGTAGCATCACCCAACGTCAGCGAAGCAGAGCGAGAGGCCACAGGAATCAGGGACGTGAACCGGTTTTGAACCGGAAAACCGCTTTTTTCTATTAATTAACTGAACCCTTAACCGAACCGAAATTTTCCACAAATGTTTGATCCGAACCGAAAACCGAACCACTTTCCTAAAGGTTTAAAGGTTCATTTCAACCAATTTTCAATAGATAAATGTACCCACTTTTTTTTTCTTTTTGTTAAATCTACCATGTGACAATATCAAATGTAAAGGCAACCCATCTCATTTGACAGACACTTGCCCTTAACCTAGCGCGCTGTTGCCCTTGACACTTGACACTTAAACTTGCGCGTTATTTTTTTTGTTTTTCGAACCGTTGAACCGAACCGAAACCCCGGTTCAAAGACCAAAAAAACCGCTTTGAGGAACCAATCCAAAAGTGCAAAAACGGTTCGAACCGCTTAACCGAACCGACCAAATTTTTCATCCGGTTCCCGTCCCTGACAGGAATTCCACGCTACATACTGTGGCGAATACTGCGGCAACACAAAGCGAACAACGAGAAATAAGCAGAATGTTCGAGGAATGACGTAGAATGTTCCACAATGAGAAAACGTCAAGTGGATGAACACTGCGAATAGCGAGAGAAAGAGAATGAGCGACGAACTTCAGAACATTCTAGAGTTGCCACCACACAGCGGAGGGAGTTAGTTACAAGTCAGCAAGCTACAAGTAAAGTGAGTTGCGAATAAGCAAGCTATAAGTTTAATTGTGTTAACAAGTTTAGTTAAGCGTTGTTATTGCTTTAACAAGTATTGTAGAGTGTATTAGCGAGTATTGTAAATTGTTTGTTGTACAATAAAGTTAATTGTACTACAATTTGGT
>NW_016160614.1:51766-54795 GCF_001687245.7 Rhagoletis zephyria | reverse complement strand
GAGTTGCGAATAAGCAAGCTATAAGTTTAATTGTGTTAATAAGTAAAGCGTTGTAATTGCTTTAACGAGTACTGTTAAGTGTTTTTACGGTATTAGCAAGTATTGTAAATTGTTTGCTGTACAATAAAGTTATTTGTACTACAACTTGGTCATCGTGAGCATTTATTTAAAAATCCAGCGATACGAGCCGGAGGATATTTGGGAAATCCCTCAAGGTTTCGAGGATAATCGTAACAATTGGTGTCAGAAGTGGGATTGTTAAATAAATCCCGAAGGAGAAACTACTAAAAATGGCGAAAATTCAGGACTTAAAAATTGAGGAGCTGAAACAGGAGTTGGAAAAGCGTAATTTGGCCACCTCCGGAAGAAAAGTGGAATTGTTATCCCGATTGCGAGAGGCTATGGATGCTGAAGGCATCGACGTGGACAAATACGACTTCCAGGGTAAACCCGACGATGCATCCGCAAAGGACGAACAGAAGGATGAGGCTGCTTGTTCGTCGAAGGATGTGCAGCAGACATCCGGGAAGGTTGAAGAACAGCAAAAGGCTCTTAGTTCATCAACATCTCCATGAACACGTTATTGGCTGCCATGTCACAGATGTCATCACAGCTGTCATCTCAGATGCAAACACAGTTGTCAGATATTTCGTCGCAGCTACAGGCACAGAAGACGAACGTATCACAGTTGCTGGAAGTGCAGGATGCAGTGATTACACAACTGCAGGAGAATTTGGCTAGAGATAACGAACAAATCAAGGATAAACAGGATAAAGTCGAGGCTAAGGTAGAAGAATTGGAAGGTCGCCTCCGAGATTTGCAGATGAGTCGGCCAGCTACTTCGACAAGTGCTCCCAAGGTAAAGACTCCATCCTTTGACGGCACGATTCCTTTCCAAGTCTTTAAGCTCCAGTTCGATAAGACAGCTACAGCAAATCGTTGGAGCATGGAGGATAAATCCGCTGCTCTGTTCGTGGACCTGCAGCGGAAATCTTTCAGACTATTCCTGACTGTGAAAGGAACAAATACGATGCACTGATGGGGGCCGTGGAAAGACGCTATGGTAGCGAGCACAGGCGACAGATCTACCAGATGGAGCTGGAGAATCGCTGCCAGGAATTCGCCTCTGAGATTGAAAGGTTGGCTCATTTGGCAATTGGGGACACATCTGGTGAGCACCTTGAAAGGGTAAAAATCCAGAGGTTCATCAACGGAATGCGGGACATGTATACCAAGCGAGAGACGTACGCGAATCCAAAGGCAACATTTGCTGAAACCGTCTCGTATGCTCAGACACGTGAAACGGCAGCGTTCCTAAGTAAACCAGCCTACGAAGCCCATCGAGTGGAAGTGGAAACATCGGACGAGACAAATGAAATGCTGAAGAAGCTAATCCAACTGCTGGGCGAGAAAAAGCATGGATCTGGCAAATGTTTTAAATGTGGAAAGCCAGGCCACTTCTCGCGCTATTGCAGTGCAAGTTCCAATGGGCTCAACAATTCAGCAGGACGCAAACGCAGGGCTGAGGGAGACGAATCCAACTCCAATCAGTCGTTAAACTAAAACGAGCCAGCAGTAAGGGGCGCACGCTGGCTCCCGCGATTGAATGCCCCATAATCTCCGTCGCGCGAATTGGCAGAAAAGCGAGCAACGTTACTGTTGGTGGATATGTGGACGGACATGAGCGAGTATTAACTGTGGACACGGGTGCATTACATTCCATCATTCGATCTAATTTGGTCACTAAAGAGGTAAAGCCATTACCTGGAGCAAGGTTGAGGACTGCAACTGGTGAGGACACCCAAGTTGTAGGAGAGGTAGCGTGCAAAGTCGCTATAGGGAATGTGACGGTGTTACACAAGTTCATAGTCGCGGCGATTATGGATGAAGTCATCATTGGATTAGAATTTTTATTTGATCAAGGTATGGAGATCGACATGAAGAACAGGATCATGAAGTACAACAACATGGAAGCGCCCCTTAGGTTTGGGTATGATGGTCCGTACAGCAGCAAGCGAAAGATCCTAGAGGAAAGCGAGCAGATTCCACCGAAGTCAGAAACAGTTGTTTGGGCGAAGATTGATGGAGATTGTGGGACAAACAAATTGTGGGTTGTTGAAGCAACACAAAATTCTACACCGGACGTACTTATTGGTAAAACCCTGGCTAAGACGCAAAAGGATGGACGCATCCCAGTTCGAGTGCTCAATGAGTTCAAATCACCAGTCAAACTCCGAAGAGGAACTGTACTGGGGCAATGTCGAGAGGTAGAGGCAATCTTCAACTGCGAAAAATTACCTGAAAGCGATTGCATTGGCGATCATGACATTGCGGAAGACATTAATGCATGGAAGGAAGCGTTTGAAGAAAAATACCAGCACAAGGCTAAGGAACTTCTCCGCAGATACTCCAACATATTCGACAAGGATGGCGACAAACCAGGCAGGACTAACGTTGTGAAACATCGCATTGATACTGGCGATGCAAGGCCAATCCGTCAAGCTCCTAGGAGTGTTCCACTTACCAAACGTGAAACTGTTACCCAAATAATAAAAGAAATGAGCGATAGTGGTGTGATTGAACCATCAGCGAGTTCATGGAGCTCTCCGGTAGTACTTGTGAAGAAGAAGGATGGTCAAATGCGGTTCTGCGTNACCAAACGTGAAACTGTTACCCAAATAATAAAAGAAATGAGCGATAGTGGTGTGATTGAACCATCAGCGAGTTCATGGAGCTCTCCGGTAGTACTTGTGAAGAAGAAGGATGGTCAAATGCGGTTCTGCGTAGACTACCGGAAACTAAACGATGTGACGAAAAAGGACAGCTATCCTCTTCCCANGGCCAGATAAAGCAGTATAACTCAGGTGCACCATTCGACGGATTGCCATGGATGTAGCAGGTCCATTTCCTATGAGCGCACAGGGAAAGAAATACGTCCTTGTGGTTATGGACTACTTTAGCAAATGGCCGGAGGTATACCCCATTCCAAACCAGGAAGCTTAAACAGTAGCGGAGGTATTCACCTACAA
>NW_016160614.1:10994-51624 GCF_001687245.7 Rhagoletis zephyria | reverse complement strand
TCCGCATACCCTTGTTCCTGATGGGATACCGGTCAGCAGTGCATGAAACAACGGGTTAAACTCCTGCAAGGGTAATCTTCGGCATTGAGCTCCGTTTGCCTAGTGACCTGAAGTTTGGAGTAACTGGCGATGCAAGGAGGATTGGGAACGAGACGTCCAACATCCTAGAAGAGGAGTTGAGAGAATTACATGCTCTTGTGAGACAGAGAACTCAAATTATGAGTGACAAGATGAAGGCCAGGTATGATAAGGCAATGAACTCCGAGGGTTTCCAAGAGGGAGACTTAGTGTTGCTGTACAATCCACAACGGAAGAAAGGTTTGTCCCCAAAACTACGATGCAGCTGGGAAGGTCCGTATAAGGTCGTCAAACGGCTGAATGACGTAGTGTATCGGATCCAGACCGTTGGGAGACCAAGAAACAAGATGAAGGTGGTCCACTTGGAAAGGCTTGCAGCGTTTGGAACAGCAAGTGTGTCTGATCGGGACGATCAGACTTAGGAGGAGGGCAGTGTGGCGAATACTGCGGCAACACAAAGCGAACAATGAAAAATACGCAGAATGTTCGAGGAATGACGTAGAATGTTCCACAATGAGAAAACGTCAAGTGGATGAACACTGCGAATTGAATTGCGTAAACGAGTATTGTTAAGTGTTTTTTTTTTTTAACGTATTAGCAAGTATTGTAAATTGTTCGTTGTAAAATAAAGTTAATTGTACTACAACTTGGTCATCGTGAGCATTTATTTAACAATCCAGCGATACGAGCCGGAGGATATTTGGGAAATCCCTCAAGGTTTCGAGGATTATCGTAACACGAATAAAAATTCATCAGCGTGAAAATCTATTAACACGCTTGCGGTCACTGCATCTCGGTGTTATCGACGGGGAAACTTCGTCGTTGCGTCAACTCACGGCGAAATTGGACTTGGTAGAGCGCCAATACAGTGCGCTCGACACATTGCAAACACAATTAGAAGAGCTGGATGAATTCAACTAAACGAAGATCATCGTGTGATCCTTGAAGAGAGTTATGTCGAGGCAAAGGCTGCAATTCTCGACCAAATAGAAGAACTGCAAAGAATCCCACCTCTGAGTCATATGAGCAGCGCACATAGGATTGCCAGATTTTGAAACGGAGAAAGGACTACATTTATATTTTCAAGAGAAAAAAAGCAGTACATGACATAAAAAATGAGTACATTTTTTTTAATTTTTTGTGTAATTTATTGTTACAAATTACCATTAATTAGGTACAAACAAAGATATCTTAGAAATCTTTTTCAAAGCAACAATAAATGTTAAAAATAAATAACTGTATGGGTTGGCTTTCCAATAGGAACGATTGTTAAAGAGATGGTGATCGAAGGCGGAAAGGACGTGGCACCTTTTCCGACCTTTTTGGAGAGGGCATTAACCGCCATTGACAAAAATGTTACTCCCGACCACCTAGGGCCCCTCCGGGACCCCTTAGAAAAAATGCCAAAAGTCACAATTTTCACTTGCGTCCACAGTATTTTTGCGTAGAATTCGGTTCTCAAAGACCGCCCTTATAGGGAAGTTTCCCCAACTAAAAAACTACAAAAGAATTCCAGACTCTTCCTGAATGTATGACCATTTTTTTAATTTAAGCCTTATAATTAAATTAATATTTTTCTGATTTTTATACCCGAGCGCCCTGCCCCTAAGGCTATGCTTACACCTTTTCACTATCACACTTAACTTTGCTTACTAAGTAGTGTTTGCCACAATATGAATGGCAAAGTTCAGCTCGAAAAATAATAACTGTCGCACAGGAAAAGGTTCTTTATAGATTTTGTGTTTTTTTTTGTTAACTTTGTAAATATTTTACTTTAATTTTATTAATTGGTTTTAAAATTTTAATCCTGATTTGCATTTACCAGCTTTGTGAGATAAGTACATGCGAACCTCTTTTTCAGGTGTATTTTTTCTTAGATTTTGTATAAAAAAAAAGAAAAAAAAACCTGTCTAGGGTTGGTCGAATGAATACCCTCCTAGTCACCAGTTTCGAGTCTTTTCGATTGCTGAGTATGAGGCCTTATGTTGGACAAAAGACGGAGTATAAAGGACCCAAATGGGGGAAATTAGCCTATGGTTACAGAAGATATGTAATAAAGTAACCGACGAAGACTTGCGCTTTTCTCCCAATAAACTACTTTTCGCAAAATCTATAAAGGCCCCTTTTATTTTTCAAAAAAAAAACTGTGCAACAGATATTATTTTACACCCTGTATAGGATAAAATATTACTAGCTGGAAAAAGGAGTACAAAAGAAGTACAAAACTAAGAAAGGAGTACAAAGGAGTACATTGCAATAAAAAGGAGTACGTTTACCCCAAAAGCAGTACGTCTGGCAACGCTGACACAAAAGAATCGTGGGTAGATCCTGCATATCTGGCATCAACACAGCGGACGTTCATGTCTTAATCGCGAGCCTGCAATACATTAATATGTTAACAAGCAATAATGGTAATATTAGGTGGAATTCGTTCTTATGTGTATTCATTGTATATTGTGTAATTGTAACTACATCAGCGTATGATTTGTTGTTGCTAGCGGTACAGCAAATATACTTGCAACAACAACCACATGTTCGTTCAGTTACACTTAGGCAGGATACAGTGAATACACAGAAGCGCGAATTCCACTAATATAATTTAGTTACAACTTACAATCATGAAATTTATGCTAAAACAAAATTTCCTGTTTAAATATAGGTGTTTGTCATTGTGAGGAGCAATAATTCCAACATGTGTTCCATCCACACAGCCAATCACGTTAGTCATTCCGGACTTTGAATAGAATTTGCTTCGCATCTGTTGCTTTTCTTTTTCGGTCATATCTGCTTTGATCCATTGGCTGCAAAGTTCAGATTCCAAAATTGGAAACACTTCCCTCAGAACTACCGAAACAGAGGATTGGGCTATGCTCAATTGAAATTCATTTTCTATGGCCTCCTGGCAACTCGTACGTGCAAAAAACCTTAAAGCGCAGCACAATTTCAGGATTGGTGGTGTAGATGATGAAATACGACCTTCAAATTTGTCCTTTATGTTACCAAGCACGAACATAATCGCCTCTTTGCTCAGCCGAAAGTTAGCTATAAATCTTATTTAAAATTTAGTTAGTAGTAGTTTATAGACTTGCATTCTTACAATAACAAAAATTATTTCGCTAAATACTTTCATTGACGACGGCATATCTGTAGGATTAGAGTTATCTCTAATAAACCGTGGTCGACGGAATTAAGCATTTATAAATTTTGAATTTATTTGTTATTCTTTAGTACCAATATTTCTTGTTTACAAAAACTTTGCTTTGAAATGTCAAAATTGTCAAATTTGGATGAACGCATTTGTCAAATGCACTTTTTTTGGTATGGCATAGCAAATACAAGCGAATGTGTTCATTCGCCACTCATAATACCAATGTCCACAATTTTCGCCTGAGCATTCGCTTTGCCAACCACATTTGCTTCGCAATTTATAATACCCCTCGTAAACACGTTCGACCAATCAAAAATCAAAAGTATATGAACGTAGCAAAGTTCGACAGTTCAGATTTTTCACGAAATAGAAAAAATCAAAACTGCAGCCCTGCTGCTACTACCTGTTTAATGTGCTTTAGAAACCTGCGTGTAGCCCAGGACCCAGGAAAGTCCGTTACAACATCAAAAAAAGTCAAGTGGAGGAATACTGCGAGAGCGAGCGCACGTATATAAAGGCGGTGTTACAGCGCACGAGAAGTTCAGTTGCAAATCGGCAAGCTACAAGTTCAGTTATAAAACAGAGATCAATTATCTTAGCAAGTTTTGTAAAGTGTTGTAATTGCTTTACCAAGTATTAGCTCCATTTTTTGTAAGCGAGCGACAAAAGAACGCTCAACTCGGGTAAAATTTCCTTTTAGCTACTTAAGCAACCCTGTTGGTAGCTGGTAAAAAACATTTGATTAGTTTAACGGGATTTAGATATAAAAACCAATTTAAATGAGTAATTATGCGAGGTATTAGCGTAATATATATACTTATTTCAAATATAAGTCACGTACATAAGCAAAAATGTCCCTCTCCACTTTCCCATTAACAATTCACAATAGAGCAGTTTTTTCACTTACCAACACTACCCTTCAGGTCGCGTATTTTTTAACCGACCTGGCTGAGCTCGGATAGCCAAGTTTGTGTAGTTGCTTTGGGTGTATTTCGTCATTTAAGGGAGTGTTCTTTTGTACCTCGCTTACAAAATAATGCACCTATTGTTAAGTGTTATTTTTATCTTAACAGGTATTTTATAATGTTTCTTGTACAATGAAGTTAATTGTACTGTAATTTAGTTAGTTTGAGCGTTTATCTAACAATCCAAAGATACGAACCCGAAGGAGTTTGTTAAATCCGTCAAATGTTCAAGGATAAAAGCCCGTTTACATACAACTTTGGCGTTGCGTTGGCGTTGGCGTCGCTTCGACAGCTGACTATGAATCCATGCATTTATATGAAAGTCTCTACATAACCAAAGTTGGGAAACGCCAACGCCAACACAACGAAGAAAGATGGCCAACTCGCAACTTTTCGCGCGCGTCGTTCGTCAGCTGTTCCAAATAATCAAAATTATGTGATTTAATTTTCCTTTTTAATCAAATGCCGACAAGAAATATAGTTTTTAATGCAATTATTGATATAAACTTTTGATTTATCTGCCGCTAGTATGTTAATTTAGTGACCAAAGTATTCTCTGCTAAGCGTTCATTGTAGCAAGCACGGACGTTACTCGCGCTGCTGTCAAAGCGACGCCAATGCCAACGCAACGCCAAAGTTGTATGTGGACGGGACTTAATAGTAAAGCTTGCTATATAGTTCAATTCGAGCGTGAGCGTGAACGTTCGCAAAGGCACAGATTTCCATTTGTATTCTTATGGACGCTAACACACATCTGTCAAAACTTGTCGTTTACACGCACACAGTTGAGTGTGAGATTGAAAAAAGGCATATTATGCACTTTGAATTAGTTTTTATTCTATAATTCTGAAAGATATTTTAATACTCTCCCCCTTATTCTAGAACCCTATTTTCGTAATTCGTAATTCACAACAAACATTTAGGTTTGAGCTCAACTTGAGGTTAAGTTGAGAACTAGGGTATTTCTCAACAGTACTTCAAGTGGAGGATCATAACGTTCTCAGCAAAAAGGGCATTTTTCTTTGTATGAAAAAAGGACTGTTTCTCAAGTTGAGAAAATGCTAGTTCTCAACTTGAACGCCAATGTAATTCTCCAATTGGTCTCAAACATATCATTGATATACTGAAATTGAAATAGTAAAATACCTTATACCTTTTTGATTGAAACGACATACATAGATGAATTTAAATATTAATTTTTCATTTTATTACTCCTTTTGTATTATGTAGTTAGTCAATATCGTATTACAATAATTCACTTCATAGTATACAGTCTGACAGTAATTTTGCCACTTGATTCAGTTCGCGTTTTATTTTCTTTCAAGATTATTTGAGGATGTTTTGAAGATTATTTACTTTTTGTTGGTAGTTTGCCTCTTTATATAGCTTTCGCTTTTCACTTGATAATTAAAAATTCGTTTCTCTATCACTTTTTACGTATCTGCGCGTCGGTTAGAGATGAGTTGGAGAATGATGTTAGATATCAACTATGAATTCGCCACGGTTGGAGAAATATTTTTTTGGTGTTTATTGGGATGATAAAACCCTTGCGGAAACATGTGCAGCACTGCCAGCTATCAGTTGTTTTTCGAAGACAGCTGAATGAAAGAAAACAAAGTGGAAAGGAATTTTAAAAAAAACACTCATGAAGTGCTTATTTATAGTAAAATTGATTGATTTTACATATCTTGAAGGAAACGATGGATTCTATTGCATTTGCAATTATAGCAGCGGAATAAAGGCGCATTATGGGAATGATTTCACAAAGATATGCGGAGCTGTCAGGCATAGTAACCATGGGCGCATCTATGTCAGCTTCTGGTTGAACTGTTGAACCACAAGCCAGAACTCCTCCTATGCCTGAAGAACTGGTTCTCAATCCAGTTAATGCAATAACGGCTTCTTCCAAGCCATTGAAAAATGCACTTTGTTAGGTCCACCATCCATTGCGCTTGCTTCTGCCTTCGGCCGCGCTTAGGGATTATAACCCTTACTAAGTAGGATTCTCCTTTCTTTGTTGCCGGAGAAGAGGAGCTTACGCATGTCAAAGCTATACAAAATTTCTTATGCATATCACTCCGGCTACGCCATCCACTGTATTTTTGCGCAGAACCGACATCGAAATTTGCAAAAAAAGTGCATAGTGCAAACCGAATTTATTATAAGCTAATGGTCGGAAATTTGAACCATTTACGACCAGTTTTTCAGTGCCAGTTTAAACTTAGATTAAGTAAACCGAGTTTAAATTGAACAGCTGGCTGACATTCGATTGGCCGATCTTAGTTTAAACCAGCCAGATCGGGCGTTTAAACTGAGTTTAAACCACGGCCGTGCACTGAAAAACTGGTCCTTATTTTAAATAATCCTTTGATTACACGTGTATGTTAAAGTTTTTGGATTCGGGTTATGCGTTTGGACACAACAACCGAAAATCATTGTACAAATAACTAAACCGGACCCAAGTTTCTCGATAATGAGCAACAAAGATAATTTTTTGCTTGTTTATATAAAGCAGTGAATAAAAATATACGAATATGCGAAAGGCAAATTTATCTGTTTAAATGAACACCACTAACATTTCCTGCAAACTCACATCGATTTACATCTTTTATCTCGCCTCCGACACAGAATCGTTTTCGTACAAAATTGCGCAAAAAAGCTTACTCGTTCGTTTTTTGGCATGCCATTGTTACGAATTTCGAAAGTTCGAAAATACGATTCGGATTTCAGCATCCTTTTTCTACGGTTCGTAGCAAAATACGAAAGAGTTGCAGGATAGGGCTGTATATCTTTTGATGTATCAACTATTGCAAAAAGTTAAGTAATAACGAAGATATTGGTCAAATTAAAAAGCTCACGTTCACCCTCGTATTGAACTGTATAGCCAAGAATGATAGAATACAAGATTGCGCTGTGCTGGGCGTTGACATTTGTGTACCACAAGTAAACAAAGAATGGAGCGAAAAGAAGAACGAGTTGAAACTGCCAAAGCAATTCACTTTACAGCGAAAAACGTGTTTTAATTTTGCTAAATGTGAAAATATTGCATTTTTCACCTAATCTATTAGAGAACAGGGAACATTTTAGTGCACTCCCTTGCTTTGCAATTGAGGCTGCTTCAGCAAACGTTTTAGTGCACTCCATTGCTTTGCAATTAAGGCTGCTGCAGAAAACTGCTGCAGCATCTCTGCGGGATTGATTAGTTAACTTGCTAATGGAGGCTGCGTGGAGCAGAAAAAAAATCATTGTGAGGAAATGCTGTTAATATAATAATAGATACACATTTCGGGAAAGGCTTTGCCGTGACCAGGTATGGGCAGAGACTTAGCAGGAGCTAAAACAGCGTAAGCATCGCGTGTACGTATACAAGCGAGAGCGTAATGATGAGAACGCGACAGCATGCAAAATAAATTGGGTAGACCTACACATTCTCACTTTTAGCTCATGCTTGTTTGTGGTAGTGCCCACCTCTGGCCGTGACCTATGTACACAAAATGCAGCGATTCTTCTCAGCGCTACACTTGCATCTACGCTTCTTGCATCTTGACGGGTGTCGCAATTTAACACACAGCACTTCATTGTATTAGTTTTTACGCAGTCCTCTACTCAAAAATCCCTCACAAATTGCAAATTAACACAATTTAAACTGATTTTTCACTTATAATTAAAATTTCTCTTTCGCTGATTTGTAACAAAGATTTATTTACAAGTTACCACAACTGTCAAAATCGGCAAAACCAAAGTAGCGGTACCACTGACGGCGCCACCTTTGTTCGTTGCATCGTGCTGTATAGCAGGTTTAAGGATAATCGACTATTACCCGGCGTTTACATGAGACAATTTTGCCAAGACAATAGCAATACTTTCACCCTTTTTCACTAATATATTCACACTTCTCTCATTGTCTTCGAAGATGATCGTCACTGTCTTTGATTTGTCGAAGACAGAGAATTGGACAGTAAATTGGACAATTCGGTCACGTCTTGGTTAATTTGAGTAAACGAGGCAAGACAAAATCGCAAAAAAATCTCAGAATTATGAAAAAGAATTATGAAAGTGTTTGGATATTTTAGTAAATAATAGGGGTCTTCCCTTAAACACGTAAAAGCCTCATAAACCTCATAAAGCTCGTAAATTTACGAGCCTCGTAAAACAACTGTCAACATTTGTATGAAGCTCTATTTACGAGCTCCTCGTAAAATTACGAGGCAAATTTGATGCGCAAATGACCTCGCAAACTTCAGTGTTGCCGAGGGCCCGAAATTTTTATACTAAAATGTATGATGAAATAATGAAAATAAATGAAAAAAATAATAAGCGAAATAAAATGAATAAATTCCATCCACTAACTTTATTGATTTAGGTTGTCTGCTAGTTTTCGGAATTTTTACTTGTATTTTAGCCAAGAGTTGTAGAGAAAAGATGGCGGGATGTTATGGAAAATACTACGAAACAAAAATTGCTTCACAAAATCCTGGTTGATCTGTCAAACAGTCACTTTACGCAACTATTTACACCTTTTCACAAAGGGGACGTTCCCATAAAAGCCGCGTAAACTTACGAGTTTTACGAAGTTTAAGACTTTTCAAAGAAATTCACGCCAATCCGCACTAACGGCGGTTGCTGAAAAATATATTGTGTTTATAATTGTCTGGATGCCTACTTTACACAACAATTTGACAACTAGTACATATTCTCAAATGTCTTGTCTCAAATTGTCTTATGTAAACGCAGCGTTAAAGACTATTAGGCCGTGAGAGAAGTTAAAGGCCCGCTTACATACAACTTTGGCGATGGCGTCGCTTCGACAACTGACTATGAATACATGCATTTATATGAAAGTCTCCACATAACCAAAGTTGGGGAACGCCAACGCCAACACAACGAAGAAAGATGGCCAACTTTCAACTTTTCTCGCGATTTAATTTTCATTTTTAATCATATGCCTACATCTAGGCGCATTGTACTTTTTGAGGGTTCTAAGCTTAGAAGAAGTATTGTGAAGAGAAGTGGGTACAATTGATCGTTAAGGCGCGGTGACCTTTTTCAAATTAAATGAAACCCTTTTCAGGTCAAGCGAAACCATTTTCAAATTAAATGAAACCTTTTTCAGATAAAGCGAAACCTTTCTCAAATTAAATGAAACCTTTTTCAGATTCAATGAAACTTTATTCAAATTAAAAAAAACTTCCTTTTAAGAATGTTTCATTTAATTAGAAAAAAGTTTCATTTAACTTGAATAAAGTTTCATTGAATCTGAAAAAGGTTTCATTTAATTAGAAAAAGGTTTCGCTTTATCTGAAAAAGGTTTCATCTAATTTGAAAATGGTTTCGCTTAAGCGGAAAAAGGTTTCATTTAATTTGAAAAAGGTTTCACTTAATTTGAAAATGGTTTCATTTAAACTGAAAATAGACCATGGAGGTACATATGCTGTACCAAAAACATAAACGGAAGTTCACAAAAGCTGATATATAGTGAAACCCGCTTAAGGAACCAACATTTATGGGCACCGTGAATATTTTAATGTAATCTGAAGAAAATCTCTCTCGTAAGTACCTCCCCGCTTATGTACCCAATCCACCTAAGTACCTAAATTTTTCGTACCCCATATACCATTTTACTTATAATTTTCCCCTTTTAAGTGCTCCCGCAACACGTTCGGCAAAGAAGTTCTAAAAAATCAACTGTAATTTTTATCCACTTGAAACCTGCAGATTATTACACTAAAATTGAATGGGCTATAAACACTTCTGAGAAAAATGTTTGATATTTTAATGAAAATTTTATGAATATTTTTTCAGTGTTCTAAAAAATTTGAAGGTTAGGTTTATATGGTATTTGTTGTTAGGGAATGAACTGGGTTTTTATTGAAAAATCCTAAAAACTAATAAATAAGCAGAAGTGGCAAACAACATCATTTTGAATTTGGTCCGATATTATACATAGGTCCCACACTGTATGTATGTTTAAATATGTATAATCAATGACTTTGAGGAATTGAATTCGTGTAAAAATTACATAACATTGCTTTATCGATTTTATTATAAAGTTTTTGTTTATGTATTAATGTTTTTAAATAATGCTACGATCTTGGTTTTAAACTGCGTACACTTCATTAAATGTTCATGTTTTATTCAAAAACTTATTTATGTAACTTAACACAAAGATTAATTACACCAATAATTCAATCAATAAGCGGGTTCTTTTAAGTCCCAACCCGTCCAAGTACCTCAAAAAGCTGAAATATTTTGTGAGGTACTTAAGCGGGTTTTACTGTAAAACTATTCGTCGATTTAAATAAATATCGTCGCTTGGCGCGCAATACCTCGTATCCGCCAAATGAAATATCACGTATAAGATAGTCCGAAAATTTCCCAAAAGAGCGAAAAAACTTATTTTCTTCAAAACCTTGGAATGGTTTGCTAACTAAACTTACTAAATACTTACTAAATAGGTTTATTCCTTATCTTTTTGGACTTAAATCTGAAAAGTGTCAAAATGCCAGAGCGTAAGCAAAATGCGCTCACTAAAAGAGAATAACAGGAAAAGTAAAGGAACGCAAAAAACCAAATTTTTAGTCCAAAGAATGGCAACAACAAAACCAACGTCAAATAAGAAGAGAAATGTATGTACAAAACACATTCACACAAGCACAAGCACAATAAACACTTACTATATCAATTATTTTTTGCCTCCTTCCAATTTCAATTCATTTCTTTTACTTTTTAGATTATTCTCACTTTTAGCGTATTCTTTAATTTCCGTTAATTTAAATTCAGTTGAGTTTAACACTTTTCAGGATTTTTCCAGAAAAAATTCTTCTGACTAAATCTGTCTACTTCGGACTGATGAGAGTCACTCTCACTGACTGTTGCTCTCTCATTTTTGCTGTCATTTCCGAGTTAAGGAACGCGACTAAATCTGACTACTTCGGACTTTTTCTGACTATTTCTGGGAGATAAGGAACGCTCCTAATATGAGCTTCACTATAATTATTTACTAGTGTTGGAAAACTATCGATAGTGTATACATTCGATAGTTTCGATAGTGATAGTACAAAATATTCGATACTATCGATACTATCGAAAATTTTCTAACATATGTATATTGACTTATAATACTAATACCTGGTTTCACCAATCTTTTTTAAGAGTTATCAAACTTAGTATTTAAAATAGTAAAATTTCGTAACAAAATTGTGTTATTTCAAATTATAACAGTCTGATAAATTTAAAATTGTAAACGGACAAATTGAATTACATATTTTATGGCTAATATGCCAAAAAGAATTCGCAAGTGATATAATAGATCTCATCGCCTGTAAATTAGTTCGTTTCTTCTTGTCAGACAACAACAGTCAAGAAAAGATCTTGTTCTCAGATAAACCATTTCGCCACTAGAAAAACCACAGAGATTATTTGTATAAACAAAAAGTTAACAACATATAACTTGTGTAAAAGAACTAGGAAGTAAACAGTTCATTTCTTTTTAATTGAACCACTTTTAAACTGTAAAAATTATTTTAAAACCAAAAGAAGTTATTTTTTTAAGAAATTATATAAAGTCAGCCTTTAAGTCAGTTATTAAAAACCAGTTGCGTTTTACCATGAACTCGACGTCTAGTTAACAATGATGTGAACAAAATATAACTATCGATAGTGTTTAAAAAAATTCGATAGTGGCGGCAAAATAAAACCATCGATACTATCGATAGTTCTCCATCATTATTATTTACTATTAACAGGCTAACCTAATATTCACGCACGCCGCCAATTTATTGTCAAAAATTTTTCATGCACATGCAACTCGTATGAGATCAACCGAAATTGAACGGCGTGCGTATGAAGCTAACTCAATTTCCAATTTTTGTTCTGCGTGACATTTTGATTTGACGTTTCGCTCAATGAAATCAAATGCAAACGCATGCAAGTCAATTTCGGGTGACGCAAAAAAACAAATTCGACGGCATGCGTACCAAAACGCAAGCCGCGAATATTAGGTTAGCCTGTAAGTATTTGAAGTAGGGAAGCATTAGACAGGGTAGGTTAGGTTAAGTTAGGTAAACGGGCTGCCTCCACATATAGAGGCACACTTGGACTCGACTAAGCTGTCCGTTGTGATGCCCTAAGAGGGGGGAGGGAAAAGGACGCAGGGAGGCCGGAAAAAGAGAGTGGATGGGAGAAAGATGACAACTATGGGTTTTTGCCGGAGAAACGCTCCGTCCTCACAACGAACCTCTTTAGTCGACTGATGTCAACTCCCGAGAGCTCATCGGGAGTGTGAAAAAGTGCGACCCAAGGTCCTTAATCCTTGGGCTCGCAAAGGCAGGGCACCAGAGCAGAAGATGTTGAGAAGATTACATCTCATCTTCCTCCATGCAGCTGGCGCAGTAAGGTTCATCCACGACATTCAGCCTTACGGCATGGTTACCAATCACACAGTGACCAGTAAGCACTCCCACAAATAGTGAGAGATGCACCTTGCTTACTCTCAAGAGCTCCCCAGACCGCCTCTGGTCCACCCGTGGCCAGAAAGACTTTGCAATGTAATGCGGTAAAAACATACAATTTGCAACCCCACACATTACTACAAATCAACTTATATGAACTCGCCTTAAAGCTATTACAATAAAGAATTGACGATATTAAAATGCGACCCTGTCGTATGTAAGAAAGCAGCTAGGTTTAAGACAAAAGTTGAATAAATTGGCGGCATTCCCCCGCGTACTGAGCGTTGGCCGGCAGCAGCGCCGGCGGAACACCAGAGCTCCACGCGAAGTTACAGGTATGCCCCCATATAACGAGGTGGGATATTCCACTTCGACATGGCGACCATTAAAGAATTCTTAGACATGGCTACCCCTGAACAGAAGAAATCCTTTATAAGTCTTTGTGCCTCAATCATTAGGGAAAATTACAACGACGATCCGTTAGCACTTGAATCGTTTATTGATAAAATTAGTTTAATTGAAGACCTTGCAGACGAAAATTTAAATACAACTTTTATATAATTTTTGAAATCAAAGCTCGAAGGCAAGGCACGTGAAGCAATTCCAACCGAAGTCAATTCAGTTCGACAAATCAAAGATGCGTTGGGAAACAGAATAAAGCCAGACAACTCGAAAGTTGTGGCTGGGAAAATTGCATATTTTCATGTCATAAACAACAATTATACGGAATTTGCTAGGCGTGTAGGGGAGCTTTCGGATGCATTAAAGCGTTCTTTGATCATTGAAGGTATGACACAATCTAAGGCCCATGAAATGGAAGTCGAGCAAACAGTTAACGTTTGTAGACTTAATACTCGGTCGGATATGTTCAAATCAATTTTATCGTCAACTACCTTCAGTGATTCAAAAGACGTAGTGGGAAAAATGATAGTCGAACAAAATAATCAAGTGGTAGAGCGTCAAGTGTTAGCGTTTTGATCCCGAGTAAATAGGCCAAATATTTTTAGAGGTAGCTTCAGAGGTCATAATTTTAATAGGTACAATAATAATAATGCCAGACAAAATAACTCTAATTTCAATAGGTACAATAATAACGGTAATAATAGTAGCTACAACAACGGTGGAAGGCATAACAGCAATAATTTCAATAATAATGTCGATCGGTCATCGAATAACAGCAATCGGAACAATAACAGCAACATTAATAGTAATAGGCGTCCAAATTCGCGCAATCATGCTAATGTGCGCGCTTTAAACGCCCATGCCTTTCAGGATCGAACACTGAGGGCGGAGGAATTGGACAATTAAATAAATCTTTCTCGACAAAGAGCATTTATTGCTTAAATTTGAATTACTCCGACTTTATCGAATTGAAAATTAATGGGTCAAACAAATTGTTTACGTTTTTAGTCGAACCGCAAGCCGGCATTTCTCCAATAAAAAATTCCAGCATTGATAAACATTTTTCTATAAATAGGAACGATATAATTAACATTACCGGTGTCACTTCCAATACTGTTTCCACTTTAGGTACGATTACCGTAAACTTGACTTATACTGATTTTTGCATTAAACATACTTTACATTAGGTATTTTCGATATTTAAGAAAGTATCGATATCATGAATCAATTTAACTCATTGCATGTAAAATCGATATGGCGATATATCGGGCTCAACAATATCGACATCTACGGTTGCCAGACGTACTGATTTTATCAGAACAGTACTGATTTTTCAACTCTTGTACTGATTTTATTAATTTCTTCAATCAGTACGCTGTCCTGATTTTTCAAAATTTTGTACTGATTTGTACTGAATTTTCAATTCAAACAAAAAACTTTAGGATTTTCTTAAGGTTTTTGCATAACGTTGTAACTTCCTTAAACTGTACTGTAAAAAGGAAGAAGATAATTTAATTATAGTTGACATGTTTCAGATAATGTTTGATATGCCCAAGAAATTAATATAAAAAAAATATCTATCGTTTTATGGGCATATCGCCGCGTCGTTACGTACCAGAAGCGATAATAGGTGTGTTCCACAATCTACTCCAAGTAACTTCGAGTTACACATACGCGTTCCACAAGTAAGTTTTAGAGTTTCTTTGATATACGCTCACAGTTTGAACTTTGCTCGAGTTTTTCTACAAGTAGCTTGTGGAACAAACCTAATATCGAGGGTTTATATTCAATGGTCTCTATCTGCCAATTTTCACAAAAACAACTTTGTGATCTGGGTCTTATTTGTCATCACTGGTGTTAATTATGACTTTGCAATTTAAAAGTAAATTCTTCTGTCAAGCGTGATACGAGGTCAGCATTAACATCACCGAGGACGGTTAAGTCTTTGGTGGATTTTTTGTCTTTGGTGATTTTTTCTCATTTTTGTGAAAAATGCAGATAGAGGGTATTGAATATATGCCCTCGATATGTTGGAGGTTTAATCATTTAAAAAATAAGGCTGACGTTTTTTTGTCGCGTGCTGCTAGTTATCTCGAAAATAACTTTCAGTTTAATAACAACAAATTTGAATATTCGAATGGCTTTTGCCTATAACTTACAATTCTTTTTTCACAATTTACTCACATTGTAAAATAGTTTTGCATACAAGATATAGAGTTAGATACTCTTTTTAGCGAATTCTTAGCCTTTCAAAGTTTTTGCGTAGTTGAAAAAATGAATTTAAGCCATGAGGAATTATAGATGAAGTCCTTAAATAGTGGTACTTTTCCACAGTTTGAAAAAATATGTAATTTAGTTCTTTTTTTTTTCAATACCACACTCAAATGAAGCAACTGAGAGGATCTTAAGTATAAAGTTTTCTTCCTGGCGCAAAGAAATAAACCGGCTTCTAATTAAAAATTTTAAAGTGAACTTCATATTAAAAATAATTTTAAAATGAAAAATATAGAATTCTTTGACTATTTAAACACTGACGATGCAAATGATCTTATTATTGCTATTCAAAAATGTCGTAAATATAAAGTACTGTGTCTTTGGTGATTTTTTCTAATTTTTGTGAAAAATGCAGATAGAGGGTATTGAATACAAGCCCTCGATATGTTGGAGGTTTAATCATTTAAAAAATAAGGCTGACGTTTTTTAGCATGAAAAAGTCTAAAACGATGTTTCCACAGCAAGGATTCGCTCTCCCAATCGTAATTCGCTCTCTCATTCGTGGTTGGCGCCCGAATTACGAACCGAATCACGTAATTCGCCATACAAAATTTTGAGAGCGAATCACTTAATTCGTAGGTGATTCAGATCCAATCAACATGCGAATCAAGAACAGATCGTTGTCTTCTCTAACTTTTATCGATAACGGCTGTCAAAACACATAGACCACACAAATCCCCACCAGCACAAACATTGAAAAATAGCTAGATTCGTTAAAACAATTGATTTAGCTAATTAACCACTGCAATTTTTTTCTCCACCTTTGAAATGCACAATAAACAGCACATTAAACATTAAGCAAAAGCAAAGAACAAGAAGCAGAGGTGCAAAGTGAATCACGAATGCGGCGTGTAAACAGGTTGATTCGCCGTTCATAATTGAGAGAGCGAACCACGTGATTCGGTTGGCGTGCAAACGCCGTTTAACGTACTGATTTCGCGCATAAAAAGTCTGGCAACCCTATCGATATCGGAAAAATCGATGTTGAAAATCTCTCTCCCAACTGAATAGAATATTAGACCTGCCTATCAACTCACGTAATTGTGTTATTTCCATCTTGTATATTTACTGAGGATTAAAACGGCATGCCGGTCGACTGTATTGTCAAAGAGGGAATAACCCTGGGATTCAGTAATTCAGTCTCATCTCAAGTCACTAAATTTGAGATTATCAATTAGTGACAATTTTTGTGACTTGAGACGATTTGGGTATTCAAAAGGAGGGAGCCACAAAAAGTTACCAAAAATGTGTGGTGAAAGCAAACATAGACAATCAACTGATAGTGTTTATGTATGCCCTTTGCCCCCGCCGTTCAAAGAGTCGCAATGGCCTAGTGGTCAAAGCATTAGGCTGGCAGCCGGAGGGTCCGGGTTCAAGTCCTCGGCCATAGAGGATTTTTTATTTAGTATTTTTTTATTTTTGTATTAGTTTTTTTTTTAGCAATATTTAGATTTTAATGTTTTAAAAACAAAAAAATATATATATTCTTTTAATACATTTGTATGATATTAAAGCATTTTGGTTTATTTCCTAATGAAATTATTGTTGAGCAAATTTCGTCGCTTCATTTTCGCGTTTTTTTTTTAATAAAATGGAAAGAAATAAGCTTTTCCTCCATACTTCTATTTTTGTGACCGGCTCTTAGCCAGCTAACAAATTAGTGACTTATTTTTGAGACTAGAGACGTGCGACAGCGTACTGAATACCAAATAGTCTCAAAATCCAAGTTAACCACCAAAAGTCACTATTAGTGACTAGAGACCGCTTACTGAATGCCAGGGTAAAACAAGACAATCAGGCCGATTCTGAACAGAAACTCCCCGGGAGTTTTCTCTCTTTTCCCTTTCCTACTATCACGAATAAAAATTCCTTGAGGATTTTTTATATTAAATGGCGGAGTTGAGCTCTCAAAAAAGTGTTAAACACCTTTTTCGAAGTTCGAATTCCCTCCTCCTAAGCCTTCGGGGAAAATTCTACTCCTGGGAGTTAATTATTGGGGGATTTCTTTCTCTGGAGAAACAAATTCCCGGAGAACAAACTCCCTGGGAATATTAAGAATTGGCCTGAATAAGTCTAAAGNTATTCAAAAGGAGGGAGCCACAAAAAGTTACCAAAAATGTGTGGTGAAAGCAAACATAGACAATCAACTGATAGTGTTTATGTATGCCCTTTGCCCCCGCCGTTCAAAGAGTCGCAATGGCCTAGTGGTCAAAGCATTAGGCTGGCAGCCGGAGGGTCCGGGTTCAAGTCCTCGGCCATAGAGGATTTTTTATTTAGTATTTTTTTATTTTTGTATTAGTTTTTTTTTTAGCAATATTTAGATTTTAATGTTTTAAAAACAAAAAAATATATATATTCTTTTAATACATTTGTATGATATTAAAGCATTTTGGTTTATTTCCTAATGAAATTATTGTTGAGCAAATTTCGTCGCTTCATTTTCGCGTTTTTTTTTTAATAAAATGGAAAGAAATAAGCTTTTCCTCCATACTTCTATTTTTGTGACCGGCTCTTAGCCAGCTAACAAATTAGTGACTTATTTTTGAGACTAGAGACGTGCGACAGCGTACTGAATACCAAATAGTCTCAAAATCCAAGTTAACCACCAAAAGTCACTATTAGTGACTAGAGACCGCTTACTGAATGCCAGGGTAAAACAAGACAATCAGGCCGATTCTGAACAGAAACTCCCCGGGAGTTTTCTCTCTTTTCCCTTTCCTACTATCACGAATAAAAATTCCTTGAGGATTTTTTATATTAAATGGCGGAGTTGAGCTCTCAAAAAAGTGTTAAACACCTTTTTCGAAGTTCGAATTCCCTCCTCCTAAGCCTTCGGGGAAAATTCTACTCCTGGGAGTTAATTATTGGGGGATTTCTTTCTCTGGAGAAACAAATTCCCGGAGAACAAACTCCCTGGGAATATTAAGAATTGGCCTGAATAAGTCTAAAGCTGGAATTAGTCAAGAACGTAAACCTACCGGTACGTAAACCCCAGTCAGCTGACACGATCCGTATTACCAAAGCGCCATGTAAATGAAAACTCAACACCGCAGAATTTTTCTGTAGTTGTAGCCCGTAGCGCAGAAATCTGCGGAATTTAGATTTTTCCGCGTCAGCTGATTTCTCCTTCTTTAGATGGTTGCCACTTCGTCAGCTAGTTAGTTATAAAGTTATAAGTTCCTATTCAAAATATGTTTAAAATATTTGAAATTTACTATTGAATAAGGTTTTTGTTGAAAACTAAGTAGTTTATATTTAGCTACAATCTCTTATAGCCCGAAAAATTGTAGTTCAAAGGGTAAGTTTATGAAAAGGCATTGATGAGTGGCAACTCTGTAGTAAGCAAAACTGAGGGCTCCAGTAATCGACAAAATTCTGCGTATACAGACTACGTTTAAATATACGTTCTGCGCATGATAAAAACATAGTAAGGTAGAACCGTTCTCTCAATTTGTCGGCCATGATTTTTTTTTTGAAGTTTGCCAACATTTTAAAATCATATAAAAGTGAAAATAAAAATTGAAATTGTTCGAAATTGTTGTTGCTTGAGATTAAAAATGAAAATGTGTGTGTGAGTTTGTGAGAAAATTTAAAAATTAAATTGTTTGGAAACGTCAAGAATTTTAAAAGTGACTCTCAGCTGTTATACCTTACTATATTTTTATCATGGTTCTGCGTTCTCGACTAATTTCAGCTTTACGGTGGCAACGAGTTAAGAGCCGTATACACCATGCAAGTGGTTTGTCAAACTTAAGAGCTACATAAATCACACAAGCTGCTGGTTAAATATACTTTAGAATTTTCCCATACACTTTTTTGTAGATGAAAAATAAATTCCAACTTAAATATCGATATTGGGGGTAAAGTATCGATGTGTTCGATATATCGACTTGGGGATATCGATTCCAAATTTTGATTATGCACCATTAAATATCGATACTCAGAATAATCGATACGATATCGAAAAATTCCTACTTTACATGTAGGAAACGATGGCGCGTATTCAAAGTCCAGCAACTAAATCGAAACTAACAAAGTTGCAACTTAAATTTAAGTACCAACTTAAAATTTACTTCTATTAATTGTCGAATTTCAGACTTCTACTAAGTAGTATCGTCTGCAAAACGAGTGTTTTTATTTTCATTGCATGATTATGCNAATTGTCGAATTTCAGACTTCTACTAAGTAGTATCGTCTGCAAAACGAGTGTTTTTATTTTCATTGCATGATTATGCAAAAGAATAAGGTATCATTTTCAAAAGAATAAGGTATCATTTTCTTGTTAATTGTGTGAAATAGCCAGAACAACCGCAGTGATGTGAAGTCGATGTTTATCGAAAGCATGCTGTGAAACATACAAATAGTGGATATCTAAATGTTATGCACAAATTTACTTTAAAAGAACTAGCGTGAAACTGACTTATTATTTGAGACTTTATCTAAATTATTCCAATTATAAAATTGTGATGTAGCTTTATTCGAATTGTAATACGCATTGAATTTCATCTTCCGATTAAAATGGATCGATCTTTGTAAATTTTAATTGGAGATTATTCAATATTATCAAAATCACCCTCTGCGAACTTAATTTTTACATATTTCGTCTGTTTTCCCTTAATTAGATAAAATACTTCTTCCTAGTTACGACTTAGTTGCAGCTGCAGCCGAAACTAAATTTTAAGTTGGTACTTAGCCAGAAAAGTCATATCATCTGACGGTATATTGGGTAAAGATTTTCTAAAAAGTAACAAATGCGTTATTAGCTATGCAAGCAAATGTATTTCCTTGTGGGTAGGCAATGGAAAAGTCGCGATACCAAACCTACACGGAACCGAAAGCGATACTTGTATCATACCACCCAGATGCGAAGTTTATCGAATTTTTGATCGAGGCCATTCGCCAGATCCGCTTTTTGTAGAATCGCAAGAAGTTTAACATGATATATTCGTAGCAAGATGCATAGTTAATAGCAGTAACCCAATTATCAAAATCGTAAATACCACAGATGACGTGAAACATGTAAAGAATGTAAATATTCGGACTGAAAAACTTTCTGACTATCACGATTACTCAATTAATAAGACCAAGACAGAAGACTCACGAACGAACGAATTAACAAATATTTTGAAAAACCAAATCCATACAGAAGCTAACAGCAATTTATTTGACCTTTGCATAAAATATGCCCACATTTTCGCTCTTGACAATGACAAAATTACATTAAACAATTTTTATGAACAGAAACTTAGGTTGACTGACACTGACCTGGTATATGTAAAAAACTATCGTCTGCCATATTTCCAACGCGAAGAGATAACTCGTCAAGTTTTTCCAATTACAATAGTCCTCTAATTTTGGTTCCAAAGTATGTGCGTTGATTTCCGCGCAGTCAAAAAAAAACTTATTGCGGATAAATTCCCTCTCGCACGAGTTGATGATATCTTAGACAATCTTGGCAGAGCTAAATATTTTTATACTTTAGATCTTTTTTCTGGATTTCACCAAATCCCCTTACATGAGGATTCACCTGATATAACTTCTTTTAGCACAGACCGTGGGGCATATCGATGGAAAGTATTGCCATTCGGTTTAAGTATAGCACCCAACTCATTCTCGCGAATGATGAATATAGCTTTTTCTGGTATTCCACCCAACGTAGCATTTTTATACGTAGATGACATTATTGTCATAGGCTGTAGCGAAGCACATCACATTAGAAATTTAGCAAAAGTTTCCGACACTTGTCGAAACTTCAACCTAAAACTTAACCCGAATAAATGCAATTTTCTTCGGCCGGAAGTTACATTCCTAGGCCATAAATGTTCAGCCAAAGGCAAAAAAAAAAGTCGAATTTAATTGGGACAGTGCGTGCGACGAAGCTTTTGAATCTTTAAAAGCAGCATTACCGCCCTATTCCCACACCACTGACAAAACTCAGCGGCTGACTATTGCCTTTACTACCGCGCCTAATACTATGCCGCAAATTTATTTTAAGCTGTCGTATGACAATTGTTAGTTTTATTGTTATGACCTACTGAGTAAGTGACAACGGCGAACCAATGTTTATATTGTGTTTTAGGCGCAGTAATTGTGACAATAGTCATATAATGAATTTTGTCAGTGTTGTGAGAATAGGGCGGTTAATTTCGCCAAAATTGCTACAATACCCCGACTTCACTAAAGAGTTTTTATTACTGTCGATGCCTAGAAAGTTGGGTGTGGTGCTATATTAAGCCAAAACCATGACGGATTGACTTACCAATATGTTTCGCATCTAAATCTTTCAATAAAGCAGAGCAAAATAAACCTATTATTGAACTTGAACTTTTAGCTATATATTTTGCAATCAAGCAGTTTCGACCATATGTTTACGGCACTCACTTCACGGTGAAATCTGACCATCGACTCTTAGTTTATCATGCTTAGTTTAGATGCTTCTCAATTTAAATTAAATAAATAACTTAAAAATTAAAAAACAGAATGCGGTAAAGTGTTTAGCACACGTTCCATACGTTCTCGTCGAAGCGGAGTAGAGAGTGTTATTGTCCAGTTTCATAGCCCTTCTAAAGATATTCCGAGATCACTAAAATTTTAGGACATATAATTCAGCGAATCTTGGTACTTAGCTCCGACGAAAGCATTATTAAGTTATTTTTACTAATGAAGAAAACGGTAGGAAGAAACTAGCGGTGCATCGAGTTTTTTCACCAGAACTTTGACAAATGGTATTCGATCAGACTAGCAGATTTTTAATTATGCCAGCACCAACTCTCCTTATAATCAGCCGTTGAACATTTCTGCTTGGAATATCTTTTGAAGTATCTGAAACTTCGATTTTAAATAGCGGAGAAAGCAGACGTAGGCAGACAGTTTTATAACAGAGTTTTATAGCCAAGGATCTAAGATATATCCCTATAAAAGAATATTGCCCGATGAGACCAGACAAGCAAAAAAATGACTGTTATTTAATTGAAATGTTTGCTAAAAATAAATATCCCATAGGCCCCATTTCAAATAATTCAAAAGAATATAAACTATGGTACATGCTTTCTCTTTGTATGTCTACTAGTTTTATTTTAGGATTAGTCCATAAAAAACTTTATAACGAAAGAAATAAATGCAGCTATTGGAAGGATCAGGCCCAAGTACTTCACCCTGTCAGAGAGCCTTAGAGGAAGACCACCCATTGAGGGAAGACGGCAATTCGGTATCTTATACCTCCTAGTAAAGATAACAAGCTCCGTTTTACTGGGATTTACACCCAGCCCTCAGCTAGAAGCCCAGTTCTCAACCAAGCTCAAGTAACCCTGCTTTAGCTCAAACAGTGTTTCCGGAAACTTTCCTCTTGTTATCAATACTACATCATCGGCATAGGCAACCACCCGACAGCCACTTCGTTCTAGAGCCACCAGAAGGTCATTGATTACAACGACCCAAAGCAACGGCGAGAGAACTCCCCCTTGCCGGGTACCTCTACTCACACATCTCCGGATTAAAGCGCTGCCCCACGCTGCCGAGACAGTTCTATTGCAAAGCAGGCGGTAAATAAACCTGGCAAGGTCGGCTCTGACCCCTAGCTTATTTAGGGAGTTAACTACAACCTAAGGCAAGACATTGTTAAAAGCCCCCTCGATATCAAGGAAGGCACCGACCGCAAATTCCTTCTGTGAGAGAGGGATTGCTCAATATTTTCAACGACCGTCTGTAAGACCGTTTCAACAGACCTGCCCTTGCAGTAAGCATGCTGATCCAAGGAAAGGCGCCTCTCCAGCGTCTTCAAAAGAAACGAGGAGAGACTTATCCGCCTGAAATCCCTGGGTGATACATGAGAGGCTTTACCCGCTTTGAGAATGAACACCACTCTGACCACCCTCCAAGGCCCCGGAACATGACTGCTTAGCCAAACAGCCCCCGAAAATGGGCATCAACCAGCGGCACGACACTTCTGCAAACTTCTGCAGTTGGACCGGTATTATTCCGTCTGGGCCCGGGGCCTTAAAGAGGCAATGGCCCAAAGAAGACGATCCACGTTTAGAATTTCCGAGACATTCGTCTCGGGGCTCGACGCCTCTAACCGGATCCTTCCCATATCCGGGTTGCAGGGGAAGTGAGCATCAAGGAGTATCTGAAGAGACTCCTCCCTGCTTATTGCCCAGCCACCGCCCTCATCCCTGATGTATCCCAAGGGAGCGGGATACTCAGAGAGAACTCGCCTAAACCTTGAACACTCATGACTGCCCTCCACGCCTTCACAGAACAGTCTCCACGACGTTCGCTTCGCTTTCCTAATCTCGGACTTATATATCCCAAACCGAATCTTATACAGTGCCCAGTCGGAGGCTGATCTACTCTTCCTGGCCCTATTGAAAAGGCCTCTCTGCTCGAGGCCCTAAGATCGGAGAGCTCCTCCGACCACCAGAGCGGTTTGCTCTTACCTTTGTGGTAACTCAGGGGACAAGACATATCAATGGCCCTTTTACACGAAGTAGTGAACACGCCAATTAATTCGTCAATTTCACTTTCAGTCCAGGTCCCGCCCCTCATGGGCGCAACCGGAAGCATTTCCTGCAGACTTCTGCAGTATAAGACCCAGTTGGTTCTCCTCAGATTCCTGTAAGGTTTGTGCTTAGGACGCGCTTCGTCCAAAGCGAATTGTATGTACCGATGATCAGAGAAGGAGTGGTCATTAAGGACTCTCCACACAGAGATACGGGACATTATATCAGAAGAGGCCAGCGTGGTATCTAAAACCTCTTATCTACTAGCCGTTACAAAAGTGGGGTCGCTTCCCCTATTACATATACGTAAATTTTCATTTAGAATAAAGTTAAAGAGTGACTCACCTCTGGTGTTGATGTCTGAGCTGCCCCAAATCGTATGGTGGGAATTCGCGTCAGACCCAATAACAACGCGTCTAGCTTCTGCCACCGCATTCCTTAGTAAAGGCGGAGGTGGCTCCACCCCGTCCTCGTGCGCCATATAAGCGGAGATAAACCAGAGTTCTCCGGTTACACCCTCCAGGCTTACCGTCACAATGTCTCCATCGCTGAAAAGCATATAAAAAATAAAAGCATTAAGTGCCTTCCTGATTAGCATGCAGGATCGAGGTCTACCTGCGTCCTGCTGCACCACCAGTTTGTAGTCCCTCGTCCCGATACCAGAAACCTTATTGCAGCTGCTCAGCCACGGCTCCTGGATCAGGACTACATCGACTCCACCTTGCTCAAGGTGGATTAGAAGGTTGGCTGACGCTGCCTTAGAGTCCTGAAGATTAATCTGAAAAATATTAATCCTCCAAAATCCTCTGCAGCACCCCTCCGCAGGCGCCATCCCGATCGGACGCAAGGAGCATTTCTTCATCCGCCCTGTTGAACAGCGGGCCAACACTGATGACCGATCCCGCAGTTGATGGAGGGCCAGTAGTGCTGTCACTGTCCGACATGATGGATTCGACCTCCATACCTACAGGGGCATCCTCCGTATTAGTGTTTTCGCCCGCAAGGCTCGTCATCTCCTCTGGAGTCGGTCTGGTAGACCTTCATGACTACCTTCTCGAACCCATAGTAGATGACACCTTGTTTTTCGGCGAGAGGCTTAAAAGACTCCGAATTCAGCAACATCAGCGCCTGCCGAAAGTCATCGTCGGAGCCCTCAAACCGGATTACCTTCCAGTTGTGCGCTGGAAGGTCCGGGTTGCAGTAGCGGAAGATATCTTCTGCCTCCCTCAGCGAGGAACATCCCTAGGGAAGCCAGACCCGAACCCGCGGACGCAAGGGAAAGTCCGCAGCCTCGAGTCTGGCTTCCTTCCAAACCTCCCCGACCAAAGCTACTGCCGCCCTGTAGAGCGACGACGACACCTTCTTCCAGTCCTCCCTGGCGATGATCCCATCCCAGAGTGATAGAGCCCGCCTATCTTGGGGAGGGGGGTTTCCCCCTCCTGTGATCTCTGCCGCTTGACAGCGTCCATACGGCATGCGCTCGCAGTCCCGGAAGCACCCTCACCACAGCTTTCTTGGCAATCGCTTAGCAACCCCCTGGACCACTCAAACGATCGCGCGTGCTGCTCAGATAGCTGCGAAGCACCCTGCTCGCCATTGCGCGCCAGGATCTTGGTGGCCATGCGACGGTCATCGCGTGCTTTTCTGGCCGGCCCAGCTTGCCGTTTAGACCTAACGGAGGGATTTTCCACAGATTTTGCGGCAAGTCCTTGGCTGGTGCCGGCCACACTGTCCAGTGCCATCACGTCCAGAACCGCAGACGACTTCATCTGCGGCTCTACCTCTGTCCTGGATACAGGCGAATTCGCCCGCGCCCCTAACCCCGGGTCTAGGTGCGGTGGGTTCCCACCGGTACCTCCCAAGACCGGCGCAGACAGAGAGGTCGGCTCCGATCCCTGACTGCACCTTGCAGCATCAGCTGCCCCCTGCCCAGGAGTTGATTCCGCCTCCTTTACAGAGGAGCGCACGGGAGGATTCAACTTAGAGTCTCGCCCGCCGCTCAAAGTTTTGTTTGTTGTTATTTTATTTTGGTTTTGCTTAGTTTTTGTTTTAGTTGTCTTCATCTAAGTCGTACGACCACCTGTCCGACGAGGCGGGCGCAGTGGTCAAGGGATTCAAAGGGGAAATATAACGGTCCACTACGGCAGCGCCCCATGCCGCTGCAAGGCCACCGTTACTCCCTTAGGCGGCCCGGTGTCAGGAAGGCGCCGTTAAAATCAACATAGATTGCCGTGTTGACTGGACGTGTTTAATTTTGCTCCGTGAATATTGCTTTTAAATCACCATTTGCACTCAGTGAGTTGGTTGAACTTTAAAAAATTTACATATTTGCTACATAGCAATGGTGTTATTACATAATAAATCGAGGTAGTGACTCTTTGTATAATCAAAAATAATTTAATCAATTTCTGCGTAAATTAAAAATTCCTCTGCAAACATTGTGCGGCTATGCGTTGAAATTCTAGACGCTCTCCTCCGCCCGTCGCCTTGGAAGAAAGGCAAAACATCAAAAAGTCAAATGAGTCCAAATCTATCTCTGCTACTAAACCGAATTCGGCTAACTTTCCTTAAGTAAGTGATACCAATAGTGAGTCCAACAACAAGCAGCAGGTATCATTGGATTCGATTTTCAATGCAATCGTCTCTTTACGCGCTGAGAAGCTCGTATGCATAATCTCATTTCCACTCTTCTTGAAAATAATATTAAATTAGCAAACAAGGCGGACAGCATGCATTCGGATCTCCTACATATGCAGCGTAGCCTTCGGGAAAAAGATGGTGCTATAAAATCTCTCACAATGGAAGTCAAAGATCTACGTGCTACTGTTAGTGCAAGAAGCGAATTACGAAAATGGTTCACTTATTGATGTTAGTACCACTAACAATTCTGCGATCATGTCGTGCATGCAAGCTAAAGCTGAAATTAGTCAAGAACGCAGAACGTATACTTAAACGCAGTCTGTTTACGCAGAATTTTGCCGATTACTGGAGCCCTCAGTGTTGCTTACTACAGTGTTGCCACTCATCAATGCCTTTTCATAAACTTACCTTTTCAACTACAATTTTTCGTGCTATAATAGATCGTAGCTAAATATAAACTACTTAGTTTTCAACAAAGAACCTTATTCAATAGTAAATTTCAAATATTTTAAACGTATTTTGAATAGGACATTATAACTTTTTTACCATCTACAAAACTGACGAAGTGGCAAACATCTATAGAAGGAAGAAATCAGCTGACACGGAAAAATCTAAATTCCGCAGATTTCTGCGCTACGGGCTACAACTACAGAAAAATTCTGCGGTGTTGAGTTTTCATTTACATGGCGCTCTGGTAAGACAGATCGTGTCAGCTGACTCGGGTTTACGTACCGGTAGGTTTACGTTCTTGACTAATTTCAGCTTAAGGCTTAAACCTCTGTAGTTGCTAATAATGCTCTAGCTGTCTCTACTGTTGACTCTGGTGCTGCTGTTAAAAATGTGTACACTTATGCTGGCTCGGTGCTGCCAATGAATGTTACACACACACACACATATGCTGAAATGCCTGCAAGCTCTATTGCCGCTGGTACTGGTGTTAAAAATGTGTATACCCAGCAGGAAAAAATTATCAATTAATAAAAAAATAACCTACTTGTAGTTAGCTTTTTTGCGGGATTTCTATAAAATATATAACTTGTAGTAAGCTACAAAAAGCTAACTTGAAACAAGTGGACAAGTAATGCAGGAGTAAAGCACGAGATTGTTTTCTTTAAACGCGTTTCTATTTAAATATCCTGCACTTCGCAAATACGAATTGAGGACAAATAAAAGGAAGATCGAAATTTCATATTATCATTTTGAAGTTATGTCTGACGGAGTTCGAATATGAGACCACCTACAGCAGAATATGTAAATAAATATGAAATGTGATAAAATGAATAAAGTAAATAAATAAAAAAATAAATAATTAAAAATAAAAAAATATTTTGTTTTTCCTATTGATATTTTATGCCCAAAAGTAGTTAGTTACAAGTTAGTTACATCAAATGCAGAGGTAACCACCCTTGACTACATCTAATGCAGAGGTAACCACCATTGACTATTTCGCGGCCATCGCCATAGAAAAACCCTGCAGAAAAAAATTATCAATTGATAAAAAATAACCTACTTGTAGTTAGCTTTTTTGCGTGATTTCTATAAAATATATAACTTGTAGTAAGCTACAAAAAGCTAACTTGAAACAAGTGGGCAAGTAATGCAGGAGTAAAGCACGAGATTGTTTTCTTTAAACGCGTTTCTATTTAAATATCTTGCACTTCGCAAATACGAATTGAGGACAAATAAAAGGAAGATCGAAATTTCATATTATTATTTTGAAGTTATGTCTGACGGAGTTCGAATATGGGACCACCTACAGCAGAATATGTAAACATATATGAAATGTGATAAAATGATAAAGTAAATAAAAAAAAAAAAAAAAAAATATTTTGTTTTTCCTATTGATATTTTATGCCCAAAAGTAGTTAGTTACAAGTTAGTTACATCAAATGCAGAGTTAACCACCCTTGACTACATCTATTGCAGAGGTAACCACCCTTGACTATTTCGCGGCCATCGCCATAGAAATATAGTTAGCTTTCTTCAAAGAAAATATACAGATAATAAGTGACTTATAGCTCCTTCCTAATGAACTTAAAGTTAGCTTAAAGTTAGACACATTTCCTGCAGGGTACTCATGCTGGTTCGGCTCTGCCAATGAACGCTGCGCACACACATGCTGATATGTTAAAGACTACTGCTGATATCTCGTCTGCGAATGTTACATAATTGTTGGCGTCTGCTGTTAGCTCTGTAGAGATCAAAAATGCACAGTGGTCTTCTGTTGAGAAAAAAAAGGGGTAAAAAATAAGTAAGGGTTGTGGATACAAACATTAGTAAAGACTTGGATGTGGCTGTACATCAGAGACTGGCTTGCGTTGAACGCCAACTATTGCATACTCAATCAATACTGCTGCTTTGTATGACTGAGCAGCGCGTTGACTTAGTACTATCGATACCTAAAAGAAATTAGAGGATGACAACACTAGCGCATAGCGTGCTGTCTTGCAAATACCGCCACCACAAGTGAACGATACTTATAACAGCTCATACTGATATTGACTTCGGCAAAACAGTATTCCGAATGCTCGTTCACGAAACTAGCGAACGCGGCATTTGAACGGTTGCCGAAAGCATGAGAGCTCATTGGGACGGTTGGCGAAGCAAGACACCGCAGTTCATTTGTTGCAGAAGTCGTTTGACTTGTTGCTGAAAGCCCTTTGACTTGTTGCCGAAAGCACGACGAATGTAGTAAAGGGTAATTTATCTTCTCGTATGTATGTATGTATTTATAGCGCGTCTACCATTCAATTTCTTTACTCTCTGCTGGCGCCAAGAACGTCTTGGCAGGCTAGTTGTGAGGAATGTACATACGTCCGTATGTATGTATGTATGTACATATCAATGCTTCATTTCAAACAAGCAAATGTCGTTGAATTGTTTTTGAAATACAGTATCATGACTTCGGCAACCCATCAAGCATTCCTTCCGCAACAAATGAAATAGTTTTCAGCAACAAGTCAAACGACTTCTGCAACAAATGAACTGCGGCGTCTTGCTTTCGCCAACCGTCACAATGAGCTCTCGTGCTTTCGGCAACCGTCCAAATGCAGTATCGTGCTTTCGGCAGTCGATCAAATACGTAGGTTGCTGGTTTCGTGCACGTTTACTCAGAATACTCCTTTGCCGAAGTCAATATCAGTATGAGCTGTTATAAGTATCGTTCACTTGAGGAGGCTGTATTTGCAAGCACTATACGCTATGCGCTTCGTTCATCCCCCGTTTTTAATGTGAGCAGACTTATAGTCACAAAATCAGCTTCGTTTGCCAGTCTCTGCTGTACATCTAGCGTCGTTCTCGCCATCTGTATCGGAAAAAAATATAATAAACTATGTTTCCAATCAAGCGGGTTTCAACAAAGATACGTTAGTATGCTATAAACTGGTTAAAAAAGATGTGGAAATTTCAAGTCTAAAGCGTGTAAACTTCAAGTTGGGATAGCCGGAGACAATGTTTTCTAATTTGCTTAGTTCGGAAATCTGGCCGACTAACGTGACGGTCAAACCTTTTCGGTTTCTTCCAAAGACCTAACAACAGCCGCTTCAGACGTAGTTAAATCTCCTCCTTTTGCTATTAGCTTAAGGGTACATTTCTGGCATGCGAACAAAAGCTGATATCGTGCATTCTTTTACTGTGAAGATGGATTTCGACGTCTATGTACTTGTTGAGACGTGGTTAACCTCAAACTTTTTTGATGCTGAATTCTTCGATGCTAACCTCTTCAACGTATTTCGTAAAGACAGGGATGCTGTGAAAACTGGTTGCCAAAGAGGTGGTGGTGTAAGCGTTGCTGTCAAGCGCGAACTGCGCGCGCTTCTGATCTCTATAGCTAATGATGATTCATTTCTGGATCAACTTTGCGTCAGAATTAGTGGCAACTCTTCAAAATAATACCTGTATGTGGTAAGCTCACATATACTACCAGGAAGCTCATATGAGTTATACAAAGCACATCATTCGTTTTAAATAATTTGCGTGATAACCATTTATGTGATCTGGAAGACTTTAATTTATCCACTATTAATTGGGTTAGCACTGAGTCATGCCCTAGTCTCATAGTTCATAATATGGTTTCCAATCATGAATTACATTTTGTAGATAGTATTTTGAGTCTGAACTTGAAGCAAATTAATAGTTTTGCTAATGAATTTAACAGAATATTAGATCTTATTTTTGTCAGTGATAATTTGAATTACCGAATTTGCGACTGTATTAACCCAATTACACCTACGGATAAACATCATATTCCATTAGTTATAAAGTAAGACTTTTTTGTTTCTCTGCTATTAACGACAACAAATTGTCATTTAATTACTCGTTATGCGTTTCTTTTAGTTTTAATGAATTATTGTCGAACATTAACTGGGATGATTTGTTTACTAACCTAAATACTGCATATTATTTTCTAAATTTAAGTCAATTTTCTATGAACTCTGCCTGGATTATATACCGGTTAAAAAAAAAGCCGTATAAATTACCCTGGTATTCAAAAGATTTAAAAAAGCTAAAAAACCTTAAAAATAAATTCTATAAAAATTTAAAACTTCAAGAAATCAAGTTCACTTCGTTAAGTATCAGCATTTCTTAAAGAGGTTCGATTCTTTAAATAAGACTCTTTATACTAACTATGTTGGTGACGCTGAGTTGAATATTAAATCTAATCCCAAATTGTTCTGGAACTACGTGAAATAAAAGAAAGGATGCTCCAGCTTACCCACAGGAATCTTTCTTGATGATAAAGTTGCGGAGACGCCAAGTGATGCGGCAAATTTGTTTGCTGAATATTTTCGGTCGAATTTTGTTCAGAATGACGATATATCTGCAGAATTTTCTGCTCCTCGTCTCTCAACTTTGGCTCATTAAATCTCTCATCTGAAGACATAAGTAATGGTATAATTAAACTAATTCGCTCCACACATGTGGATGTTGATGGCCTATCTGCAACTTTAATCAAAAATTGTCCAGCTTTAGTTTATCCCTTGAAGTTAATTTTTAACAAATCATTATCTTCAGGTAGTTTTATTGATAATTGGAAGCTTCCGACGGTAATGTCCGTTTTTTAAAATGATAACAGAAGTGACGTACGTAATTATAGACGTATTTCCAAACTTTCCAGTATTTCGAAAATTTTTGAACACACAGTCAATGCTAAATTGAATTTTGCAGTCAAATCTATTATTTCCCCATATCAGCATGGCTTTGTTGCTGGTAGATCTACTGTTTCCAACCTCGCTGTTTTCAGTGAATATTGTTTCGTGTCTTGTTCGTTAGGTTTTCAAGTTGACTGTATTTATACAGACTTCTCAAAAGCAATTGAGTGTCACATTGTATACTAATTCAAAAGCTCGCTTGCATAGGTTTCATTCTATTTTTCTGCGTTGGTTGGAGTCGTACTTGTGTAACAGACGGTGTGTTGTCTCAATTGACGGGGTTACCTCTAGCCCTTTCGTTCCATCTTCTGGAGTGCCACAGGGTAGTGTCTTAGGTCCACTTCTTTTTATACTTTTCATCAATGACATTAGTAGTTGTTATTCTTTTGCAAAATTTCTGCTTTATACGGACTATTTAGAAGTTTTCTCTGCAATTAAAAACACATCTGATGCAATTAGGCTTCAAGATGATATTGATAAGCTTCATTTGTGGTGTCTGAAGTCACGCCTTTCCTTGAACATTAGTAAGTGTTTTCAACTAACGTACTCTAAAATTTCCAATTCTCTGCTTACCAGCTATCATATATCGGCTAATTATCTAAATCATGCAGATGAGATAAAGGCCCTTGGCGCAGTATTTGATGATAGATTTTCTTTCAATAAACACATTAGCTATATAACTGCAAAGGCGTACTCTGTTCTAGGCTTTGTAAGACGCCATGCCTCAAAATTTTCGGATCCTTATACCGTCAAGTTCGTCATTTGTTCGGCCACATCTCGAATACGCGGTTTTTATTTCGAGGTCGTATAATTATAAACAGGGTTGAACGTGTTAAAAAAATTTTTCTCAAGTTTGCCCTTCGATGTTTGAACTTTTCAGACCCCGTATCGTCATATTCTTCACGTCTCATGCTCTTGAATCTCAAGTCCCCAGAAAGTCGCAGGTCCGTCTTGTGTCTTTCGTTTACATATAATATTTGTAATTGAATTATTGACTGTCCGTTTTTGTTAGAGAGGATAAGATTTAATGTCCCCAGACGATCCCTTAGAAATTTCCTTCCTTTTTATGGTTGTAACGTTAGAACGCAATACGCCAGTAATGCCCGGATGTATGTAGTCGAGGTAGACTTTCAAATCACAAAGACAGCTTTTTTAAACCTTTTGAATCCCCATTTCTAGCTTTATGAACTATTTCTAATAGTTCTGAATTAATGTTGTACTCTTCTAGTCTGTAATGTTATTATAAAACCATAGACTAAATAAAATAAATAAATAAATAAGTACAGCCGGTCTGGTAAACTCCCTGGCTGCAAACCTTCCAATGGGCACGGTGTCGCTTAACACCCTGGATTAGGGGGTCGGCAGTTCTTGGTAATCCCTCACAAGCAGCCCGAACCATAGGAAATGGAGTGCATTCGCACAGTACCCGGCGGTAGAGACACTATTACACTACCACCCGATGATAAGGTCTGATTGTGAATCGACTAATTCCCCGCACCAACGGCAAGGTGCCTGCCCTAGCGGAGGATTAGACAGGGTAACTAAAATAAATTTTTTTCTATGCTACCTCATACGTGGTATTGCATTTGGCAGATACGAGATATTCCGCGCCAAGCGACGATACGTAGTTAACTTTTTACTGCGCATGTTTTTTTTAAGAGGAGGAAGCATCGAAAGCCTAACCCCGTCAGTGTGAGACTTTAACCCAAACTAAACATCCTAACGTCATGTGCCAAAAACTCAAGACTGCGCACCACGCGAGATTGGACGAGGGACTATGAGGGCCCATGCTGTGCTGTTCGGTCACAACCCCCAGCTGCGACGCCGACCACTAACACCACAGGGTAACAGCCTTAGCAGCAGCAAGCACAGCATGTGGCGGCACGGCAACACACATCACTAACACCCCACATTCCAATAAGTCTCCCTAGGCACACGAAGATTTTACAATTCAACTGTAACGGACTTCAGAGCAAGAACAGGAGATAACGGTCTTCATGGGTCGGCACGGAATATTAACAGCTGCGGTCCAAGAGCCGAAGCTGCACTGCAATTAAACACTGTCGAATTGCACCGGATACAACGTGCACCGTCGAAATCGCGAGCGAGATAATGGTGGAGGCCTAGCGTTCATCACGCACCACACCGTGCAGTATCGTCTTATCGGAGCAGACATCGACCGCAGGGATACCATCCTAGAATGTCAGGGAATTGCTATCCGGTCAGGCGATGTCGAGCTCGAAATATTTAACACATACATACCCCCTGAAACCAGCCGCCCGGCAGGATATCACCCTGAAATAGGGGCGCTCCTCAGAGGTGAAAACCGTATGATAGTTGGTGACTTCAATGCGCACCACGATAGTTGGCATTCAAGCCTGTCAAACGATCGCAGGGGAACACAATTGGCTGAGCAGATAGACGATTCGAAATTCTGCACAATGAACGACGNAAACCAGCCGCCCGGCAGGATATCACCCTGAAATAGGGGCGCTCCTCAGAGGTGAAAACCGTATGATAGTTGGTGACTTCAATGCGCACCACGATAGTTGGCATTCAAGCCTGTCAAACGATCGCAGGGGAACACAATTGGCTGAGCAGATAGACGATTCGAAATTCTGCACAATGAACGACGACGCACCCACCAGGATTATGGGCAGCTGCTGCAGCTCGCCAGACCTAACAATAGTCAGCGCTGGTATGATAAACAGCGTAGCATGGCGACCTATGCTGACCTTAGCATCAGACCATCTGCCCATAATCATCTCGATTGATAAACCAGCCGACTTTACTTCCGCGGATCGCCGGACCTATTTTAACTTTTCTAAAGTTGATTGGAAAGGCTTCGCGGATGTTACTGAAAGCGCCTTCACTGCACTACCAATACCAACCGACCTTCACGTAGGTGAACGTAAGTTCCGCAGGGTTGTCACTGCTGCTGCAGCCCGCTTCATCCCAGCGGGATGCATCTCGGACCCTCGTCCGAATTTTCCTGCAGAAGCGGCTGTCCTAGCCGATGAGAGCGACAACCTTCGTCAGGCCGATCCCGGAAATCCCCGCATTAGGGATCTCAACTCGGAGATTCGGCAACTTGTGAAAGTACCTAAGCGGAAGAAATGGGAAGAGCATCTGAAGGCCTGCAACTTCGCCTCTGGTGTGAGTAAGCTTTGGTTAACACGCTTCGTCGGACCCGGAGCGATGCGCGAGCTATTTTAGCCGGCACTTCATCCTGCATCCTGAGGTGGATAAAGCCAAACGACGAGTGAACAGAAGGCTGCACAAACTGCCAAAACCAAGTGCGCCTCTTGGTTTCACCAGCGGTGAGGTAAGCGTAGCCATCGGAAAGGCGAAAAGCCTCCAAAGCCATTGGACCCGACGGAATATGCATGCTGATGCTGAAAAATTTGGGCCCTACGAGAGTAGCGTACCTAACGGAGGTCCTCAACTTGTCAATGGCCACTCTCGTCATTCCAGAGATCTGGAAGATGGGGAGGGTGGTCCCACTGCTCACACCGGGGAAACCAGCCAACAAAGGAGAGTCTTATCGTCCGATAACCCTCCTTTCCCCGGTAGCGAAGACACTAGAGGCCTTGCTACTCCCGTACTTTACAAACGACCTGACCCCAGCGGAGCATCAGCATGGGTTCCGTAAAGTGCACAGTACAACAACAGCACTTAACGCCATAAATACCCAGATAACGTGGCCTAAACCGAAAGCGCCCCTGTGAGAGAACCATTCTAGTAGCGCTGGACCTGTCTAAGGCGTTCGACACTGTCAGCCATTCAACGCTACTAGAAGACATAGAGGCCTCCTCTCTCCCACAGGGACTCAAACGGTGGTCGGCGAATTATCTGAGTGGGCGTCATTCGTCGGTAACTTTTAGAGACAAATCGAGCAAACCGAGGAAAATAAAAAAGGGGGTTCTACGTTAAAACCTCGCCAAATGAAATACAACAAGCAACCTCGGAGGAAGCCCTTTTTTGATGACGACCACGACAAACGTATAAAGGACTATGATTTGAGGGTATGCACCTGGAATATCCGGACACTTAATAATTAATTAATTATTTAATTAATTAATTAATTAATCCCAACGGCTTTTTACCCTCCATTCCCGCCCTACCGACACGAGGGGTGCAGTCCGCATGACGTACGGAACCTTTTCTTTTAGTTTTTTGGTGCCGAGTAGTGGAAACAGGAGTTTGTTAAGTTTCGAGATCTAAAACTATTCAGCTACAGAATCAAATTCATCAGCTGATTGGATATGCTAAAGATAGTATTTCAATTATTGAGAGTGGAAATAATAGTTTTCTTTATAGTAAAAATCGAGTCCGATACGTCAAACGTGCTGGAATGACAGTTAAAATCTTGACATAAACCACGGAATGATTCGTTTAGTTCAAAATTAGTTTTGCATGGCTTTAAAAATAGAGGTCGAAAGTGTCTTGACAGACAGGAAGGAACATTAAAATTTACCTCAGCCAGGAGGGCCGGGCTATTAATCAAGCCTGTCATTAATTTTACGATAAATATTATACCCAGCATTTCTCTACGACTTGCGAGTGTAGGCAAATTTATGAGCTTTAGACGACTTGTGTAAGGGGGGAGATTGTAATCTGAATCCCAGTTAAAATTACGCAATGCAAAAAGCAAGAATTGTTTTTGAATTGATTCAGTCCTTTCTGAATGAACTTGGTAGCGGGGATTCCAAACAATAGATCCGTATTCTAGTATAGGTCTAACTAAACTGGTAAAAAGAGCTTTTGTAACATAAGGATCTTTGAACTCTTTTCTCGCCTTACAAATGCAAAAACGCCTTTGGCTTTATTGACTGTAACATTAATATGATGGTTGAAATGGATTCCAACATTGTGATACCAAGATCGACAAAATTGGATACCTGCTCCAGATTATAATTTGATATTGAATAAACAGCTGGTTGAACAGCCCTCCGAGAGAAACACATAACTTTACATTTTTGAAGGTTTAGTGGCATATAGTTAGCATTACACCAACTAACCACGTTGTTCAGATCCGCTTGTAACAAAGACCTTTCTTCGATAGAGGTTGGTTGGTTGGTTGTAGTGCTACCTAAGCTCACGCTCAGGAATCAATTAGCGCATAAAAGCGCCATTTTGGTGCACTTCTCGTGGACAATGATATTTTATTATACCGTAGCCTACCTGTCAGAACATTCCAGCGGTTCAGTCAAACCATTTAGAACCACTTATGAATTTGTATAAGTCGGCTATTGTAGCACTAGATAGATCCGTTATCTGCTCCACTATGTGTTTCCCGAAAGATTTATGTTTAAGTAAGCCAGGCCTGGGCATTCGCACAGGAAATGAAGTACTGTTTCTTCGCTGCCATCCAAGCCGCAGCTGCGGCATATTCTGTTGTATGGAAGACCTATTCTACAAGCATGTTTTCCTAGCGGCCAGTGACCGGTGATAGTCGCTACAATTCTAAATACTTCTACCCTTGACCTACTTAGCAGTTCTGCTGTTCTTTTCCTGCTAAAGTCAGGCCAAAGCTCTCGTGCTATCTTGCAAGTCTGAATCTCTGACCACCTCCTCCTTGCCAGTTTCAGAAGGTGCAAGTGGATTTCTGTTTGTATTTGTCTGAGTGGATAACCCAGTATCACCGCTACAGATTCATCCAAACAAGCTCCCGCCTTGGCCAGTTCGTCTGCTCTCTCGTTGCCTTCTATGTTCCTATGGCCGGGAACCCAGACAAGAGAGATGGACATTGACTGAGACGCTGAGCGTAACTCCATCTTGCATTCCTTGACTAGCTTGGACTTGGTTACAGTGGATGATATAGCCAGGAGTGCTGCCTGGCTATCTGAGTAAATAACCGCTCTTTCTTTCCTGGTAGCGCTATTCCCTAGTATTCTACAGGCTTCACAGATGCCCAGAACTTCAGCCTGAAATATGCTAGCATGGTTTTCCAGCCGGAGGTACCTATTGACACCAAGCTCCTCGGAATATACCCCTGTCCCTACACCGCAGTCCATCTTGGACCCGTCAGTGTAGATACAGATGGCTTTCCTATCGGCAGCTTGGCTCCTTCTCCATTCCCTTCTGGATGGAAACCGCACTTGTACATTCAAGCCAAAATCGAGGGTTGATACCATATAGTCCGTGGTTTTATTTCCTCTCGAAGTAAAGCCTAAGATTGAGCGATCCCCACAGCCCCGACTCTCTGAGTCTTAATGCTGAGTACATCGCGGCTTCCTTTAGGCATAGATCAATGGGCATGATAGTGAGGATTACATTCAGTGCTTCTGAAGGGCAGGATTTCAGTGCCCCAGTTGTCCCCGAGCATGCCGCTCTTTGTAAGCTATTTAGTTTGCTGACATTGTATTGGTTGTCTAAGGCTGGCCACCATACTAGGGCGCCGTAGGTTAGTATCGGCCTTATGATAGCGGTGTACATCCACATCACAAGTTTCGGTTTTAAACCCCAGTTTCTATTGAAGATCCGTTTACAAGTATAATAAGCGATGTAGGCCCTCTCTTTACGTTTCTCAACGTTAAGTTTCCAGTTTAGTTTGGTGTCTAGAATTACTCCCAGATATNATTACTCCCAGATATTTTGCGTTGGACGATAGGGGGATTGTCTTCCCGTCTATGGATTGAAGTCTAAATTGGGGTATCTTATACTTATTAGTAAACAGTAACAACTCCGTTTTGTCTGGATTTACGTTAAGGCCACTGCCTTTAGCCCACGTGTGTAGTCTACCCAGCGCTTTTCCTAGAATTTCACTTACAGTAGAGAGAAAAGGTCCTGTGCCTGCTATCACTAAATCGTCAGCATACGCCACTACTTGAGTACACCACCCTGGGGAGTACCTCTACGCACATATCTAGTTATTAGACTATCTCCGCTTTTCGCCTAAATAATTCTGCTTTCTAGCATGGAGCGTACCCAGCCAACCACACCGCCGTCAACAACAACCCCCATGAGTGCTTTTGCACTCTTTGCTTTGCTTTAAGAGCAAAGGAAGTTAGGCTTAGAGGTCTAAAGTCTTTCGCTGTTTCGTAGTTCTTCCTACCGGGCTTAGGGATGAACACTACTTTGACACGTCTCCAGCTCTGGGGGACATAGTTAATACTAATACAAGCTCTATAGAGGGTTTCAAGTAGCGGTGCTATGTGCTCCTTTACATTCTGTAACATGGCCGGTATTATACCATCTGGGCCTGGAGATTTAAAGGGGGAGAAACTATTTATTGCATAGATGATCTTTTCTTTGCTTATTATTGTTTCAAGTTCTCTATTTGGTATATATGTGGGTTCTTTCCCATCTGATGCTGCTGCATTCTGTTCACAGCCTGGAAAANACTGCATTCTGTTCTAAAGACTCATCCGTGGAGTTTGTCCATACATCATTTATATTTTTAATAAATGTGGGTTTAGTGTACTCCTTTGAGAGGATCTTACTTAGCCTAGCTGAGTCTCTTATATTTTCTATCGAGGAACAGTAGGTTTGCCAGGACTTGGCCTTTGCTATCCTTAGTTCCTTTTTATATGATTTTAACGCACTTTTGTAGGGCACCCAGTTCTNTGATTTTAACGCATTTTTGTAGGGCACCCAATTCTTGGACCTAAAGCATTCGTAAAAAGTTTTCTAACGCTATTTCTAAGAGATATAAGCTCCCCATTCCACCATGGAGGGGATTTCTTTTTCATGACACTCAGTGGGGTTGATCTTTCATAGGCTTTAGTCATCGCCCCCTCTAAGTTGCTTACGTTTCGTTCTATCTCATCTATTGAGGTAATATTTTCTACCANGAGGGGATTTCTTTTTCATGACACTCAGTGGGGTTGATCTTTCATAGGCTTTAGTCATCGCCCCCTCTAAGTTGCTTACGTTTCGTTCTATCTCATCTATTGAAGTAATATTTTCTACCAGATTATCTTTAGTTAGTTTTCGCGTCAAAACTCTATTGTATTTCTCCCAATTGGTTCTACGTGGGTTCCTGTATTTAGAGGGGGTGTAGGATACTCCGCATAGATTAAAGAGTATCCAGCAGTGATCGGACATTGATGGCCTGTCGGAAACTCTCCAGTTCTCAACGGTAACGCCATCGTTCTCAGACAGCAACGTTAGGTCCAACACCTCCTGCCACCCAGGAAACCGGTTGAACTTGGGAAGATAAAGGTTGATCGGTTACCAGTATTGCAAATACTCAAACTAGTGTTTAATAAATAGTGTAGGAGTGACTCACCTCGCTCGTTTTCTATTGTGCTGCCCCAAACTGGATGCCTGGCATTTGCATCACATCCTATGACAATGGCTCGTCTGGGGTTCCGGTCTACTATAATTTTGATTTCCGGTGGCGGACTGTCTCGTTCATGCGACATATAAGACGACACTAACAAAACGTCCTGTTGTCCTGCCGTCTCCACCTTAGCTACTGTTGTGTCTACTGTGCTGAAATTAGAGCAAAGGAATGCATTTATACCCTTTTTGATAAGAATACACGCCCGTGGTTTACCAACCACGCTCTTGTAGAAGAGATTGTAATTGTTGATATTAAGGTCCATTACTTCGTCGTTCCTGACCCAGGGCTCCTGTATTAGGCTAATGTCGATGTCCTCTTCGCTGAGAAGTACGACTAGACTATCTGTAGCACACTTCGAGTGCTGCAGATTTATTTGGACTATCTTACTGGTCCGGTTCATCGCTCAGTTTCACTCCCATAAGGAGCTCACCTACTGGGCTGACTTCACCAAGGAATACTCTTGCCTTAGCTTTTCCACTGCCGAACCGAATCTTATAGTCGGCCTCTGCTAGGGCCTCCAAGGATTCGGAGCAAATCGGTAGGAAAATTGGCTTGTTTGTGGGCTTTCTCGGCTCTTCAACTTTGATGAGCTCCCACTCGTCTATTGTTGGTATATTTTTATTATGCAGCTTTACACACCGCAGCAACTTTTCGCCAGGTTCGGCNGTAGGAAAATTGGCTTGTTTGTGGGCTTTCTCGGCTCTTCAACTTTGATGAGCTCCCACTCGTCTATTG
>NW_016160614.1:0-2768 GCF_001687245.7 Rhagoletis zephyria | reverse complement strand
TTGTTTTATCTCCAATAATCGAGGAGTTAGATGCAATAAGGGCACTTCTGTTAAAACTGCTTTCTGAGATATTATCGTTAAAGTCTTTTGGTGTGTGACAACTTTCTTGTTGTTGTAGTAATCTGTAAAAAAGGAATATTGTTGTGGTATTGAAAAAAATTGTTATATATTCTGTAGTAGTAGTTCCTTCAAGCGATGCGTTTCATGAAAACTTTGTACAAAATTCCTTACGCGCCGAACGCCGCCGCCGCCGCCGCGCCGATATTTTCGTAACTCGGCGGCGGCGCGTGAGTAATGACAAAAAACGGCGGCGGCGGCGGCGTGGCTCGGCGGCGTATACCTCTAACGTCTACTACAGTTGCCACGTAAAGCAGCGCAAATTTGGTGTTGGATTTGTGGTGGGAGAGAGAAGTCCGCCTTGAACGTTGACAATTATATTCATTACCTACAAACGATTTGCTACTGATTGCATTAAAAAGAAACTAAAAGTTTTTAAAATTCTCCGGCTAACTTCATGCTTTCTTTAATTTACATTTTTGTAAATAAACAAATGGCCCTTAAACGTTACAAATTGCACTACAATGACCTGCAAACGAACTACAACACATTCGTTAGAATTATGTATACACATGTATATGTACATATCGCACACCTAGATCTAAAGTGAGGTAACTCAAATTGCAGAGAGTGAAATTCAACTGTTTGTGGATCGTACAGATTCAACGCAATTAATACAAAAACAGGCAAGTCCGATAGAATACTGTATTCCTTTCGCCATGAAAAACTGGTTTGACCAGTGTTGGCAGTTTTTAGCGAGCCTATTCCCTTTTTGCCCATGCAACTCTATATATTTTTCCCGTTTTTCATTTTAGGTTTTCCCGTTTTCCCCCTTTTTATATAACGCTTATGTATTATAACCCTTACTAAATAGAATTTTGCATCTTCTTCCTGCGTAGGCGGCCTTCGGCCGCGCTTAAGGACTATAACCTCTTCTTCTTCTTCTTATTTGGCGCTGTAACCGCCTAAGCGATTTTGGCCGAGTTCAACAAAGCACGCCAGTCGTTTCTCCTCTGTGCCAACTGGCGCCAATTGGAAATGCCAAGTGAAGCCAAGTCCTTCTCCACCTGGTCTTTCCATCTCAGCGGGGGCCTTACTCTTCCTCTGCTACCACCACCGGGTTCCGAGTTGAATACTTTCCTAGCTGGAGCATCGGTGTCCATTCGAACGACATGACCAAGCCAGCGGAGCCGCTGTATTTTAATTCGCTGCACTATGTCCATGTCGTTGTAAAGCTCATACAGCTCATCGTTCCATGGTCAGCGGTAATCGCCGTCGCCAACGCGTAAAGGCCCGTAAATCTTCCCCAAAATCTTTCCCTCGAATACTCCAAGAGCCGCCTCATCGGCTGTTGTCATTGTCCATGCTTCTGCGCCATATACCAGCACGGGCATGATGAGTGACTTATAGAGTTTGGTTTTCGTACGTCGAGAGAGGACTTTACTCCTGAATTGCCTACTCAGTCCAAAGTAGCCCTTGTTGGCAAGTGTGATTCTGCATTGGATTTCCATGCTGACATTATTATCGGTGTTAATGCTGGTTTCCAAGTAAACGAAATTCTCTACTTTCTCGAAATTATAACTGTCAACAGTGACGTGGCTGCCAAGGCGCGAATGTGCTGACTGTTTGTTTGTTGACAGGAGATACTTCGTCTTGTCCTCGTTTATCACCAGACCCATTCGCTTTGCTTCCTTATCTAACTTGGAAAAGGCAGAACAGACTTCGCAGTTTTTGTTACCTATGATATCGATGTCATCGGCATAAGGCAGCAATTGCACGCTCTTGTAGTAAATTGTTCCTCAGCGGTTTAGTTCTTCAGCTCTTATCAGATTAAAGAAGTCACATGAAAGAGAGTCGCCCTGTCTGAAGCCCCGTTTGTCGGCGAACGGCTCGGAGAGGTCTTTCCCAATTCTGACGGAGCTGGTGGTATTACCCAACTTCATTTTACACAGCCGTATGAGTTTTGAGGGATGCCAAATTCAGACATAGCGGCGTATATAGCGCGCGTTGCGCCCGATCGCAGCGTGGCCCTGTAGGCGGCATCTTTTTTCTCTGCAGAAATAAATTTGCGTGCGTGATTTTTCAGAGCTGCATTTCTGTCAAATTTCAGAAGTTGAGCAAACTTTGAGATAAATGCAGAATAGCTTCGATTCTCAAATTTAAAAAAAAAACATATGGGGAACGATAGAGATCATTGAGGTGAGTAAAACGGTATATATATTTTCTTGCGGAAACAACAACTACAAAAGCTATTAAGGGTCAAATTGCAAATTTAAAAAAATTTTAAATCAAAATTTCTTAAAAACGAATGTATGGATTTCAAAAGTTTTGGTCTCAATCGATAGGAAATTTAGTTCCCTTTAATATGATATACATACTTTATATATGCCTTGTTTAGTTTTCACAAAAATCTAATTAATGTACGCAGAAAGGAATTCCGCTTCTCTTCTGCGGCAACACAGAAAGGAAAATTCTACTTAGGGAGGATTATATTTATATCAAATTTCCTATTAAATGAGATCAAAATTTTTAAAATCCATGCATTCGTTTTCAAAAACTTTTGATTTAAAGAATTTTTTAATTTGAACTTTGACTCTTAATAACTCCTGTAGTTGTCGTTTCCGCAAAAAATAATTATACCGTTATGTTCAACTCGATCATCTCTATCGACCTCAATATTTATTTTTTTTTTATTTGAGAATCGGAGCTAT
>NW_016160613.1:39296-61903 GCF_001687245.7 Rhagoletis zephyria | reverse complement strand
GCTTTAACCCCATACTTAAAAGCTTCGACTTTAGTTTGGAATACCACTGTCGACCGGCTTGCTTGAGGCCATACAACGCCCTCTTAAGTCGACAAGTGTTGCGACCTTCATCTATGTCGTTCATCATTTTCGCAGCTTTTCTACCAATGTCCCCGTTTTTATCAAACTTCATTATAATTCTTTGTAAAATATCATACAACATATCTGGCACCTTCATAAACACTTTTTCACTTAAAGTTCCATTTAAGTATGCGCTTACAACATCAAACTGCCAGATTGTGAGGTTAAAATGGGCCGACAATGCAAGTAACAAGCGAATCGATTCTAACCGAGCTACTGGCACATACGTTTCACTATAGTTTATACCATATTTCTGACCATAGCCTTTGGCTACCAGGCGAGCTTTGCGTCGCTCAATATTACCATCGGATCCATACTTATTTGTCAAAATAAAACGGCACCCCACTATATTTTTGTTGTGAGTGGTCGGAACAACATCCCTTGTATCATTTTTAATCATGTTAATTACCTCACATTCCAATGCGTCTCGCCATTCATCACTCTCAGGTCCATTCAAAGCGTTCTGCATGCTAACCTCAGCTATACCAACAAACACATCATCGTCACCAACACTATCATTGTCGCTTTCTGTACAAACCGGTTGCTGTGACGGCTCTGAGTTAGCGCGAGAACGAAACAATTTTCGCGGTCTTCCTCTATTTCCCATTCGTAACAACTTTGGCCTGCCTGGTGCCCTTCGAACCTCTTCCAACTTTTCATCAGCCTCTGCAGTGGATTCACTCGATGTACTCTTTTCAATAGGAGGAGGTGAAAACTCTAAACTTTTACGGCAGTTGCTCTTATTCTCTTCTGGAACTTCAGGCGGCATCAGCAGATCATCGACGCTACGTGTTGGAAATGAAACCAGTTGCTGTTCACTAACGAACCGGAAGTCACGCGCACATACGATCTTATGCGCCTTTGGTATCCACACACGATAACCCTTGTTGTCTCTTGGATACCCTACAAACACGCCTTCTTCACATCTCGGGGCCAGCTTATTTTTCTCGGGTAGTTTATCGAGTACCATTACCTTTGAGCCAAACTACCTTAAATAATTGACATTGGGCTTTACCTTATTTAGACATTCATAAGGTGACTTCAATCCTAAGCTTCGCGATGGACATCTGTTCCTTATATGACACGCAGTTGCTACCGCTTCCGACCAAAAAGTATGACCTAGGCCCGACTGCAATAAGAGACACCTAGTCATATCCAGCAGCGTTCGGTTCATTCGCTCAGCGACTCCATTCTGTTCGGGCGTTCGGGGAACACTTAGCCGTCGAGCTATGCCGGATTCTGAAAGATACGTATTAAAATCATTATTTAAATACTCACGTCCATTGTCGGACTACAGGCACTTAATTTTCAGCCCTGTCTGCCTTTCCATAAATCTCTGGTATAGCTTAAAAGCCTCGAAAACGCCAGACTTCTGCCTTAGTAGGTATATTTCGCACCACCTTGTGCAGTCATCTATAAAGGTGACAAAATATCTGGCGCGGCCAATGGACTCTTCCCTGAATGGCCCAACAACGTCGGAATGTATAATATTCAAAGGCTCTGAGCACGGCACTCTGCCTCTATTGAACGGTAACGCGGACATTTTACCCATTATACACACTTCACACTGTGCCAGCTGCTTGACGTCGCCAGTGCCAGAAGTAGGAACCACCGCATCATGTATCAACTTTGATAAATCAGCCGCGTTTAGATGGCCCAACCGACAGTGCCACTTCAACAGTTCGGAGCACTTCAGCTGGACAGCAGCACATTCGCTGCTTTCTCTTATAAAATATAAATCGCGATCAGTGTTATTTCTCCATTTCCATTACACACATACGCAGCGTCCTTGGTAAATGTCACTTTGTGCCCCTTATCAGTAATTTTACCTACCGAAATTAAATTAGTGCGCAGCTCTGGAACAAACAACGTGTTTCGGAACTCAACTTGGCGCTGACTACTTTCGCTAGTCACTGATAAATGTACCACACCTTTGCCTTGCACACCTGCACACGCCTGTTGACTCGCCAAATTCAGCTTGGCTTTGGATGACTTTTCCATTGTCTTAAACATGTACTCGTCACCACACAAGTGAGCAGTGCATCCACTATCCAAAACCCAAGCACGTTTTACACGTATGTCACTATATGACTTTTCTGTTGCTGCAGATGGCACGCCGCGTACGTCTCATCAACGCTATATGCCAAATTCTTGGAGTGGTTGGAGTCATTTCCCCGGCCACCACCATCACTTCTCGCAGAACATGCGCTTGCCTTGTGCCCTAGCGCACCGCATTTAAAGCATCTTAGTTCTCTTTTACCCTTGCTGAATTTCTTTCGATTCTGTCCATTTTGCCCATGTGATTTTGCAGCCATTGCTATCACTGTATTACCCGCCGATTGTTTACGTGCTTCGCTTTCCTCAATTATTTTTACTTTTAGCACCTCAGCTGTTGGAAGCGCGTCGCGTGTCTATCGCGCACCGAAAGTTCTCATAAGATGACGGCAAGCTATATAAGAGCATGATGGATAAGAGATCACCATTGATCTGTACGCTCATACTCTCCAACTTGTCCACCGCGTCGAAAAATTTCGCAATGTGCTCCTTCACATCATCACCTTCGTCTAGCTTCTGTAACATCAACTGCTTCAGTAACGTTGCTTTTCGCGCCGGACCTTTCGACGCATAGATCGATTCTAATTTCAGCCAAACTTCTCGCGATGTCTCACATGCCCGGACTTGCTTTAACTCAGATGGCTGGATTGCTAGAATCAAATCTGCTTTAGCTTTCTTGTCAGCTTTCAACCAGGCGCTCCTTGCGACAGTATCGGTCTCTGCCGGAATCAAATTACCACCATTTACGTACTCCCAAAGATCGTTCTTCACAAGCAAGGCTTCTACCTGCATGCTCCAAGTGTCGAAGTTGTCCTTGGAGAGCAACTCAATCCGTGAAGAGCTTGATGCAGAATTTGTAGCCATTACTTCCGATGTCTTATAGCACGTGCTAATTTGATCGGCTTTAATCTTAGGTGAACTTGCTTCTAAATCCTCAATATCGCTCATTAGTCAAACAATCTCACAAAATGTATTTAAATTAGCGGGCCTGGGCCCATAACCTGACGAGATTGCCGAGATAATTCGATATTTTTATTGAGATAAAATTATAAGTGAATGTTAGCTCCACGAGGTTTAAATCCAGAAGAAGGTTAAAGTTACAAAAGAAGAGGTGAATAAAGCAAAAATAAAGAGTAATGACAATGTATAAAGTAATAGATTGACATGCATAGTGTTAGGTAAATGAATACAAAATCAATATCTTCAACAAATTGTAAAATAAGTGAATGGTGCGTTTTTTTTTTAATTTATACGAAGTTTTTACAGCCACAGCTTTAATTTTAATGAATTCTGGTCCAGAATCGTTTGTAGTTGATTGTAGACTTAATTTTTTTTAGTTGAAAAATAAGTGCATAATGCGTTTTTTTATTTATATTAAGTTTTTTACAGCTACAGCTTTAATTTTAATGAATTCTGGTCTAGGGTCGTTTGTAGTTTATTGTAGTTTAAATTTTTTTTTTAGTTTTAAAATAAGTGCGTAATGCGTTTTTTTTAATTTATATGAAGTTCTTTACAGCTACAGCTTTAATTTTAATGAAATCTGGTCTAGAATCGTTTTTAGTTGATTGTAGTTTATTTTTTGAAAAATAAGTGTTTGCGTTTTTTTATTTAAATGGATTTTTTACAGCTACAGCTTTAATTATAATAAATTCTGGCCTAGAATCGTTTGTAGTTGATTGTAGTTTAAAATTTTTTTAGTCGAAAAATAAGTGCATAATGCGTTTTTTTAATTTATACGAAGTTTTTTGCAGCTACTGCTTTAATTGGAATGTATTCTGTTCCAGAATCGTTTCTAGTTGATTGTAGTTTTATATGTTTTTTAAATGAAAAATGCATAAGTGCGTAATGTGCTTTTTTTTTTGTATGAAGTTTTTTAAAGCTACAGCTTTAATTTTAATGAATTCTGGTCCAGAATCGTTTGTAGTTGATTTTAGCTTTACATTTTTTTTTAGTTGAAATATACATATGTGCGTAATGTGTTTTCTTTTATATATATGAAGTTTTTTACAGCCGCAGCTTTAGTTTTAATGAATTCTGAATTCTCTAGAATCGTTTGTAGTTTAAAATTTTTTTTTAGTTGAAATATAAGTACATAATGCGTTTTTTTAATTTATATGAAGCTTTTACAGCTACAGCTTTATTTATACTGAATTCTGGTCTAGAATCGTTTGTAGTTAATTGCAGTTTTATGTTTTTTTAGTTGAAAAATAAGTGAATAATGCGTTTTTTTTTTTAATTTATACGAAGTTTTTTCAGCTACGGCTTTAATTTTAATGAATTCTGGTCTACAATTGTTATATTTGAAAAACATAAATACATGCATACTTGTACGTACTAAAAACATTCGTCGCCAAAGCAAACGTTTGCGAATCATTCCAGCGAATTTTGCCCTATACAGCTGTGCAGTTTGTGCTTTTTGTTCATTTGAACTCACGCACAAAAGCAGAACAAAACCCAATGCAACTACAATTTTCGTTGTTTGGGTTTCAATCAGTGTTGCCACTTTGAAAATTATGACCAAAATTGGTAGAAAAAATTTGGATTGGTAAAAAGGTAAATTTTTTCTCATTTTTGTTAAATGTTTGAAAAACAAATACAAGTTTAGTTCCCGCTTTATCTGTCTTAGTTAGCCTTATGTATATTATAAATTTCTTTCCAAAAGTGTTGTCGACGTTATTGCATTAATTTTCAAACGGTTTAATGCACACATTTTATGTAGATACATACATACATATCGATAAAAGGCGAAGAAATCATGCTCCAATCAAAACTCATCTTACTGGAATCCTGAGCAGCTTTTGATTGCCTTAATATCTTAGATGATTATTTGAATATAAAGAAAAAATGGAAAGGAAATGGATAGACAAAATAAAGCCGACACTGAAGGTAGTTTCATCTTTTTGACATAATTTCCAACGAGTTTAACGTGGAATGTATCACATAATTTGCACATATATTTGTATTCGAGTTTCTCTCACTATATTTAACCCTTTCCGGTCAAATCCGTCCTTGATGAATATAAAAATGTTTCCTCTTAATTACAAGGTTCATAGAGCCTCATAATACCAAAAGTAAAGAAAAAATATTCAAAAGTTGATTTGGGTAGCTATTAGGGCTACCTCAAATTTATGCAATATATTGTACAAAAGTCCGCAAAGGAGTAAAAGCACTCAAGAAAACTCAATAAATATTTCACTAAGTTTGACGGAATAAAACTTTTATTTCATTGAAAATGAACTTATTTATGTACAAAATAATTGATTTTAATACAGATATGTTGGAATGAATATTTTATATCTTTTTAAGTATCTTTAGTTAAGATTTGCATTCAAAATTTTAAATTTTCTCCATTAGAAGGAAAACATATCGTCGTTTAAAGTACAAAACCGCGTATCGTCATTCTGCAAAACCGCGTAACTGACATTGGCTGCCAAAAATTGGATTTGCTCACACAAGCTCTTGGCTCAATCCTCATCCATTCGTCCTAAAATATACTAGCCAGAAATGCGATTGCTTTATAAAAAAGAGAACCATTTTGAAACATGAGTACTTTTATGCTTTAGAAAATAATTTCTACAACTTCACATACGCGGTTTTGCATTTTGCTGATACGCGGTTTTGCATTTTGTTGATACGCGGTTTTGCACTTTAAACGACGATATAGATATTTTGAAAAATTTCAGATACAATTACAATATAAAATACAAATGACCCGTCTTAATAACCCTTCCCGGTTTTTCTGCCTTCAGAAGATCGCGAAATCAAAAAACTACCCTTTCTGCAACAACTAAGCTCTTCAAAAACCACGGCAAAAACCACCCTAATTACCTGTTCAACTGCAACCTTTGCGGACGTTTGTACAATATATTGTACAAGACACATACAACCTTTCATTGTAAATGTACAATACAAGGTAAACTTTTTTTGACCAATCGGGTAAAATATTTGAAATCATGATAGTTCAATTTTAGCATTTTTATATGATGAAATACCTTTTATATTTCCATACTATGTGCTTTTATTAGCGATTTTACTTGACTTTCACGTATTTTTTGTACAGTAAATTACCACAACTTGCGTGTCATTGGAATTATATAATATGGTCTATTTTTAAATTAAATTCTAAAAATATTTTTGAAAATTTTCCGATTTTGAAATTTACGTAAACTATTCGGGACATTCCAAAACTTCATAATTTTTAATTTGTTTTCAAAAATAATAATACGATTTTTAGTAGCACGTTTTCAATGTTACAAAAAGTAAAATGCACAATATATTGTACAATTGCAAGGAAAGGGTTAAGATATCGAGCCTTAACCGCCAAAATAACGTAAGCGACATTTTTTTCAAAATTTTCTTTTTGATGCAGAAATGCATCTAGATGCTCTAGGAATATTTCTGCATCAAAAAGAAAATTTTGAAAAAAATGTCGCTTACGTTATTTTGGCGGTTAGGGCTCTATCTTTCTTCATACAAGTACATACAGATGTATTTGTATGAATGTGCATTATATGATTTTTTGTTATTGACAAAAATATAAAGCAAAGGTATGAAACCAAATAGCACTTTTTTAAGTTTTTTCTAATTTGATACTTATAAAAAAATATTGATACATTTGATAAATTTTTTTACGGTACATTTTTTCATGACGTCGCGGCAACACTGGACACTAGGAAAACACGGAAACTTTTGTCACTCATTTTCGGCAACTGGGGGGAAACTGGCGCTGCTGCTGAAAGTACTGCGCATTTTTTGTGTGTGCAGGATCCCGGGATCCCGGGATTAACATTCTACTGTGTAGTATACAGTGTATACTGATGAACGTACATATGTACTCATGGACAGCGGTTTCTCTATCGCTCAGCCACGCGTATAAATGCGAGCACCAACATAAATATATTTGTACGTTTGTATATATTCATTATGCATACAAAGGTGGCGGCAGTGTTTAAAAAACCGCAAGAAGTTTTATTTGAATTGCTTTTGCTTTTACTTATCGTCGCCTGGGTAAAAGATTGTCGTATGTTGATTGCGGCACACGGTGGACCTGAGCCAACTTTAAATCGAAGGTCATAGCACATCATATTTATTTGCTAATTTGGGTTAATTATGTTATGAATAACTTGTAAAAATTATATAGCCCATAACTTTTAGAGCCGTTTTTGAAAAAACTCATTTTGAATGAAAATTATTCCTTTTCTTTTAAAATTTTCACGCACAATTTCACAGTTTATATTTATTTTGTAATGTAACTTGTACGATTTATATACAATCAAGTTAGTATGTATACGGTTCAAGTGTCTTAGCTTGTTTTATACACAAAATGCCGATAAATTCAATTCAAACGAGAAGATTGTGCGCGCACAACATTTGTTCTTTTTATGTTTCGAATATAAGTATTCTTTATACTTGAAATAGTTTGTGTCAAGTATATCTACAAAACAATAACATGTTTGCAAGACCAAAAGACCATGCATGCATGTAGGCAAGGGTCTAGGATTCTATAGCGAGCAAGCTGTAGAATCCCTACATTCCGACTTAACTGGGACAAATATAAAGTATTCGTCAAGCATCCGGAATATCCATCTAAATTACTGAGAGCAGTACAAGAATACAATGCTCAACATGTACAAGCCACTGTTTAAAAAATTTAAAGGGTTGTATGTAAAACACCATGCTGCTCTCCTATTAGTTGTCCAAAAATACATATATCTGTGGTCATAAGCAATAATCGCCTAAATCGAAAAACCTGAATTCGAGAAAACGCGCTTTAAAGATTTGGATTGTAATGTTAACCTTATGGTGAAACCAAAATACTTTCATTTATAACTTTTTAAATAGAATAGGTAACGAGATGGGACTTTCACGTATACATGGAATAATAGTTGCAGAAAACCATAGCATATATAACTCAATTCTTTCTTAAGTCGACTTAGGCGGTTATTGCTTACGACCACAGATATAATCTATATATAAATACGCCACAAGAAAATTTTGCAATCCCTTTTTTCCAGGCACCGTTCGCTCGATTTCAATGAAACATACACCAATTTAGAGGATATAACTTCTTCTAATCCAGAAATGTTAACCCCGATATATAGGGGGCGTGGTATCTGACTTATAGACTAAAATGTGAAAACCAGAATATCTCTAAAACCAATTACTGATGCATAGATTGTAAATACCCTACTTGCGGCAAAAAATGGTAGGTGCTGGAAAAGTGGGCGTGGCACTTCCCATACAAACTGAAATTCTCATATCGCTTATCTCTGGAACCTCTTATGCTAACGTCCCGAAATTTGATACAGCAACATATGTTGTCAATAACGTACTTACGGCGAAGAGTGGTCGATTTTGGAAAAGGTGGCGTGGCACCGCGCATACAAACTGAAATTCTCATATCGCTTTTCCGCTTCCGATATTTGGCGCAGAGATTGAGAGCTATCCTAAAAAAATCATACTTATGATCAGATTTGTTTCACTTTTAAAACACATATTAGTAACATAAAATTTGGTGTAACTTTGTAGCCCAGTCGTGTGATGGAAAAATATTGGGCTTTGGCCCAGTCTTGTCCAAAACCCGCGTGAAACCGCCGTTAGAGAAGGAAATATTATCTTCTGTTGTAAATCTTCATGATACTTTCTCAACCGTTAACGATTCTGATGAAAAAAAGAAAGAGTTTATGTAGATTTGGGCAATTTAGTTTTTAACCTCCAAGAGGCTCTCAGACAAATATAATCGAAAAACTTATTTAAAGTCTGAATTGGTATATGTTTGACATATTAGTCAGTGATGAACATCTTATCTGTACATACAAATACATATGCATATTTTTTATAAATGAAAATCGAGGTTCCTTTTTCGGTCTAATTTCAAAAGCAACTGAAGAAATTTGGAGGAGACTTGATAGAATTAGCATTAATCAATCCGGTATTAACGTTCATAAATCGATTTTAAGTTTTCCTGTAAATTCGCTATAAATATGCTGGTGGACTTCAAAATGTAATTCGCATAAAGGAGTTAGTATTTGTGACAGGTAAAATTCAAAATTGTATGAAAAAAGATGTCAAATTCCGACAACTGGGCGATACTAGTAAATAAAAAATCTGCTTTATACCCGGTACAGTTTGTAGAAATAAACGATGTTCTTTTCAATAATAAAAATTTAGTTGTTTATAAAATATCCTGCATTTTTTAAACAAATTATATATTACATAAAAAATTAAATAACGAGTGTTGTAGCCTTAATAGTGTTTCCTTCACATTACAATTTTTAAAAAGGGCCAATGTAATGCTTAAATCCGTAGTCTAATATGTATGTATGAAATTTTTAAAAGAAAAGGAATAATTTTTATTTAAAATGAGTTTTTTCAAAAACGGCTCGACAAGTTATGGGCTATAAAATTTTTACACATTATTTATAACATAAATAACCCAAATTAGCAATAAAAAACGATGTGCTATGACCTTCGATTTAAAGTTGGTACAGGCCCACCGTGGGCAGGTTGTGGGAAATCGCGATCGAAGTTTGGAATGCAATTTCTCAAAAACGCGAGGATAGAATTTCTCCAAAGTCTCTGAAAATGTTACTAGTTCACAAAATTCAAAATTATTTAATGTTTATTGTTAATTAGTTTTGAGTTTATGAAGGATTTTATTTAGTAAAATTTTGTCGTAAGCGTCATTTGTCCACAATGTGGCAGCCACATTGTATGAAATCCGACAAAATGTGATCAAAATTTTTACTAAATTAATGACACTTTATACTCAATATCTCGGAAACTAAAGGAGATATCCAAAAATGGAGAACGCCATTTTTAAGGTATTGATTAGTTTAATATGACTGCATCACTAACTAAATTTTTACCAAATTATCGAAAAAAATAGTCAATATCTCGGTAACTAAAGAAGATATCTAAAAACGCATAACACCAATCGCAAGATCTTATTTCAAAATATATAACTCCATCTATAACTAAAAATCGTCAAAATTGCGCTTACGACAATCTTTTACCCAGGCGACGTTATGCTTTAGCAACTTCAGTCAAAGCAAATGCAGAAACCAAATGATAAAAAAATGCGCAGTACTTTCAGCAGCAGCGCCAGTTTCCCCCCCAGTTGCCGAGAATGAGCGACAAAAGTTTCCGTGTCAGAACCTAGTGACCAGTGTTGCCGCGACGTCATGAAAAAATGTATCGTAAAAAAATTTATCAAATATATCAATATTTTTTTATAAGTATCCAATTAGAAAAAACTTGAAAAAATGCTATTTGGTTTCATACCTTTGCTTTATATTATTATCAATAACAAAAAAATCATATAATGCACATTCACACAAATACATCTGTATGTACTTGTATGAAGAAAGATATCGAGCCCTAACCGCCAAAATAACGTAAGCGACATCTTTTTCAAAATTTTCTTTTTCATGCAGAAATATTCCTAGAGCACCTAGATGCATTTCAGCATCAAAACGAAAATTTTGAAAAAAATGTCGCTTACGTTATTTTGGCGGTTAGGGCTCGATATCTTAACCCTTTCCCTGCAATTGTACAATATATTGTGCATTTTACTTTTTGTAACATAGGAAACGTGCTACTAAAAATCGTATTATTATTTTTTAAAACAAATTAAAGTTTATGAAGTTTTGGAATGTCCCGAATAGTTTACGTAAATTTCAAAATCGGAAACGTTTCAAAAATATTTTTAGAATTTAATTTAAAAATAGACCATTTTATATAATTCCAGTGACACGCAAGTTGTGGTAATTTACGGTACAAAAAATACGTGAAAGTCAAGTAAAATCGCTAATAAAAGCACATAGTATGGAAATATAAAAGGTATTTCACCATATAAAAATGCCAAAATTAAACTATCATGATTTAAAATATTTTAACCAAGTGGAAAAAAAAATTTACCTTATATTGTACATTTACAATGAAAGGTTGTAAGTGTCTTGTACAATATATTGTACAAACTAGAGGTGCAAAACTATCGATAGTCAGGCCATCGATAGTTTTCGATATTATCTTCAAAACTATCGATATATCGTCGATAGTATCGTATTTATATGGTTTTGGCTCAATTTTCGTATGAAGATTTCCTTAAGAATATATTCCGAAATTACGTTTCGATAACCTTGTAAACTGCTGGACACTTTTTTTAATTGTTTAACCGTTAAGTTAGAAGTAAAGTTATTGAAAATTTGAAATGAATTGAAATGGAATAAAATTGGGCGTACTGAAATTTTACATTTGTGGTTTTCGATATCCTCCGTCATATATAAGGCATTCATCAAGTAAATTTCAATTTTAGAAGAAGAAAAAATTTTTTATCTGAGAAGTTATGGTTTTTATCTACCTTTTATTAAACAGTAATAGTGGTGCATAGATAATATTGAAAGTTTTGGTAAAAATTAATTTGTATCAGTTTTTTAGCGGTATTTTAAAAGATGCAAGGTTTTCCGTCATTTTCGAAATTTGACTTTACTCTTTTAAAAAAGTAGCAATCAAATTTTTAGATTTTTAGAAGTTTAAGAGAAATGAAAAGAAAAGAAGAAATAAAACTAAAATAAATACTGAATCACATGTCTGTCGGACTATCGATAGGACCAAAAAACAATCGATAGTAAGGAAAAATAAAAAAACATCGATACTATCGATAGTGCCATCGATAGTTTTGCACCTCTAAAGTGTACCCCAAGAAGCTGGTACCGATGAATAGTTTTTAATACAAGTGTTTATTTATATTTGCTTGTAAGTTTTGTTAGTTCTTTGGTATACATGTACATTAGGGTGGCCCTTAGCTATAGGGGCGATTTCAAAAGTCAGAAATCTCCTGCTCCCAACCCCTAATTTGATTTGAGTATCTAAGAAACTGATCTGTACAAAATTTTGGATTGATCGGACAAGTTTTAGGCGACCCTCATCGATCTTGAAGCTTTTACATGCATTTTGTAGGTGCGTATGAATAACGTTTAATTCAGTATAACACAAAAAACTATTTATTTCTTTCATTATAATAATAATAATTCTTAAGTACATTAAATAAGATTTAGTTGCAGTTGGATATTTCTTACGATGTTCGGCAACAATCTGCAAAATGAATGGTAAATCGCTTTAATTTTTTGTTAAAATATTGGCGTATTCCTGTGTGAGTTTGACATCTCTTTCTGCGACATCATTTACAACAACAATCTTCTTTAGTTTTTCTACATTACTTTTGCATCATTGCTCTATGTTGAAAGGTATTTTTTCATAAACTCGGTATTTAGAGAAATTTTTTTATTTTCTTCGGAGATATTATCTGTCAAAGTTCGAATTTTTTCGTGATTCTGACCATTCATGTACGTCTTCAAATCATTATATCTCGGGCTCTACTGATCGTAGAGACTTCACCCAAACGTCGTTTTGAAGACAAAGAAACGGGCATTCTGTATGCAGGTATTGTCCTAAAGTTAAGCCATCTATTAACAGTTGCACTTTTTTAAGTTGATTTGCATTGTGAAGATCAGTAAATTTGGGATTTAAAATTACACCATCGTAACCCTTGTTTAAGGCCCTTATTATGAGTTTAATTCGATTTTCGATCTTGGCTGGCTATCGAAGATTGAAAGTGAAATTCGTATTATGAGCTATGCAAGCGTGTCGAAATTTTCGTTGAGTATGGATTTTTCTGTCGAACAGAATTTTGCTTTCGGTGGTGTAGCGAAGTGTTAGAAAATTGTAAAAAATTTATGATTTTGCCTTTGTTTTCTTACTTTTTGGCGGTTAGACACTAATTTCAAACAATTTTTATTAATTTCATGCCGTGAATACTAAATACAAGCTCGAAAGGCTGGTTTCACTTATGAAAGAAAATACCAACACCCTGTTGGCACGATCGCTGAGAACAAAATCATAGAGCTGTTTATAGTTTTAGTATATTTTAAATAGATTTGGATCACAAAATTTCCTAAATATATTGTGTGTCAAAATATATTCGAAAGACTACACTTAAACTCTCTTAAACATTTTCTCCCCCTGGAAAGTTTTTTAAGCTCTCATCCTCTGACGAATCGTTGAACCAGAACTCCGTTGTACTAATTTTTACCACGTTTTTATAAACTCGCTTTCTTTTTTATTTCATTTTAATTAGCACAAATTTACATATGTACATATGTATAAGCACACTATTTAGTTTGCTCGATTTTTTAACAAAGCTTCTCAACGGTGAAAATATACTATTGTGAACAACCTAAACGAGCGAAATTCACAATAGCGCTATTCTTCACCGAATGAACGCCATAATACCGAATGAAAATTCGTTCGATCAGCACTTTCGACCACAGCCGAAGATCGAATGCAACTAATAATAGGGTCCTAATTCTTTAAAAAAAAACATGTTTCAAAAAATGGGAGTTTTTCAAGAACTATTTTTAAAATATTTTTTTTTATGACGAGATGATTGATTTTGTGAGAGTCTACAATGAAGTCTTTACGATGAACAGAACCCGACATATAACAATTTGAAAAAGTGTGTTTTAATTACTAAAAAGGGCACAATCCAGTGATCGTACATTTACCCACAAGAAAATTTTAAATTAAACAATAAATTTTCATAACAAAGTAATAGGTAATAGTAATGGTAAGTATGATTTGCAAATTTTGCTAACAATATAGTTAAGCGTAAAAATTAGCCTACTTCGGTAGAAACCGAACATTACCAATTTAAGATTTACCTGTGAATAGGGTATTCCGCGGCACTGATAAATCGACTTTCTTTATATTTTTTTTAAAAGAAGACCTACATGTAAATTTCTGAGTTTTGAAATAAATATGCAAGAGGGCTTGCGATTTATGGAGAACAAAGAAGAAGCAATTACTAACACCCAAATTCATAAAAAATAAAGAAGACTTTAATTGCATTATAAATCGAAAATTTGTATGAAAATGACACTTTATAGAATTCTATAAACCTATTTTATTTTTAATGAAGAAGCCCCTAAGCTTATAAGGCAGTGATAAAAAGTTGTACGGCATTAAATGATGCTGATACGTACCTACATACATACATACGTAATATATGTGAAAACTTCAAGGTCGATGAGGGTCGCCTAAAGCTTGTCCGATCATTCCAAAATTTTGCACATATGATTTTTTTAGCTATTCAAATAAAATTAGAGATTAGGAGCTAAATATTTTTTACTTTTAAAAATAAGGGCCACCCTAATGTGCATACATACTATAGATACAATTCTCAACACCCTACAACAAATGTGATTGTCATATAAAATATGCCTGTGTTTGTCCAATACTTTGTAATTGTACAAATGTTTTTGTTGTTTTTAATAAAGATTCCCGCCCCTGAGGAAGCTAAGAAAGTTAGCAAAACGTTGGGCATGAAGTGAAGCAGAAACCGAGAGTTTTCACTTGCACTTACACATGATAGATCAACCAAGCCTACAATAACATTGAGAATCTATACCATATTGATCAGCATACAAAAGAAGAATTTTTTTAGTTGAAAAATAAGTGCATAATTCGTTTTTTAAAAAATGTATATGAAGTTTTTACAGCTACTTCTTTAATTTTAATGAATTCTGGACTAGAATCGTTTGTAGTTGATTGTAGTTTTAAGTTTTTTTAGTTGAAAAATCCATTAGTGCGTAATGTGTTTTTTTTTTATTTATATGAAGTTTTTTACAGCTACAGCTTTGATTTTAATGAACTCTGGTCTAGAATCGTTTTTAGTTGGTTGTAGTTTTAGTTTTTAATTTTTTTTAGTTGAAAAATAAATGCATAATGCGTTTAAAAAAAAATTTATATGAAGCTTTTTACAGCTACTGATTTTATTTAAATGAGCTCTGATCCAGAATCGTTTGTAGTGGATTGTAGTTAATTTATTTTTTTAGTTGAAAAATAAATGCGTAATGCGTTTTTGTAGTTTATATGAATTTTTTAAAGCTACAGCTTTTATTTTAATGAATTCTGGCCTAGAATCGTTTGTAGTTTATTGTAGTTTATTTATTTGTTTAGTTGAAAAATACATAAGTGCGTAATGTGTTTTTTTTTTAATTGATAAGAAGTTTTTAACAGCTACATCTGTAATTTTAACGAATTCTGGGCGAGAATCGTTTGTAGTTTAAAATTTTTTTTTTACTTAAAAAATAAGTGCGTATTGCGTTTCTTTAAATCTATATGAAGTTTTTTTACAGCTATAGCTTTAATTTTAATGAATTCTCGTCTAGGATAGTTTGTAGTTGATTGTAGTTTAATTTTTTTTTAGTTTTAAAATAAGTGCATAATACGTTTTTTTTTATTTATATGAAGTTTTTTACAGCTAAGGCTTTAATTTTAATGAATTCTGCTCTAGAATCGTTTGTAGTTGATTGCAGTTATTTTTTTTTTTTAGTTGAAAAATAAATGCATAATGCGTTTTTTTAAATTTATATGAAGTTTTTTACAACTACAGCTATAAATTTAATGAATTCTGGTCTAGAATCGTTTGTAGTTGATTGAAGTTTTAAATTTTTGTTCTTTATATGAAAAATAAAAGCATAATGCGTTAATTTTAATGAATTCTGGTCAAGAATCGTTTGTAGTTGATTGTAGTTTATTTTTTTTTTGCTGAAAAATAAAACTTCTATGACGTTTTTTACAGCTACAGCTACAGTTTCAAAATAAGTCCGTAATGCTTTTTTTAATTTATATGAAGGTTTTTACAGCTACAGCTTTAGTTTTAGTGAATTCTGGTCTAGATTCCTTTGCGGTTGATTGTAGTTTTAAAAATGTTTTTTTTTAGTTGAAAAATAAGTGCATAATGCGTTTTTTTTTGAATTTATGTGAAGTTTTTACAGCTGCAGCTTAATTGAAATGAATTCTGGTCCAGAATCGTTTGTAGTTTTAATTTTTTTAGTTGAGAAATACAAAAGTGCGTAATGTGTTTTTTAAAATTTATATGAAGTTGTTTACAGCTACAGTTTTAATTTTAATGAATTCTGGTCTAGGATCATTTGTAGTTGATTTTAGTTAAATTTTTTTTTTTAGTTTTAAAACAAGTGCGTAATGCGTTTTTTTTAAATTTCTGGAATCGTTTGTAGTTGATTGAAATTTTAATTTCTTTTTTTTTAGTTGGAAAAGAAGTGCATAATGCGTTTTTTTTTTTAATTTATATGAAGTTTTTTTACAGCTACAGCTTTAATTTTAATGAATTCTGGTCTAGAGTCGTTTGTAGTTTTAATTTTTTTTTAGTTGAAAAATAAGTGTATAATACGTTTTTTTTTTAAATATATATGAAGTTTTTTACAGGTACAGCTTTAATTTTGTAGTAGTTTGTTTAATGCGTGTTTTTCGTAATATATATGAATTTTTTTACAGCTACAGCTTTGATCTTAATGAATTCTGGTCTAGAATTATTTGTAGTTGATTGTAGACTTAATTTTTTTGTTGAAATTTACATAATTGCGTAATGTGCTTTGTTTAATTTATATAAAGTTTTTTCCAGCTAAAATTTTAATTTTAATGAATTTTGGTCTAAGATCAGTTGTAATTTATTGTAGTTAAATAATTTTTTTAGTTTTAAAATAAGTGCGTAGTGCGTTTTTTTTAATTTATATGAAGTTTTTTACAGCTACAGCTTTAATTTTGTAGTAGTTTGTTTAATGCGTGTTTTTTAATATATATGAATTTTTTTACAGCTACAGCTTTAATCTTAAAGAATTCTGGTCTAGAATCGTTTGTAGTTGATTGTAGACTTAATTTTTTTTGTCAGTGTTATTGTGGCTTATTAACATTTTATTTTTAATATTTTGATTGAGCTTTGTACCACGATTGTTTATTAGGAAAAATTTAAAAAGCAACAAAGTCTAAGCGGTAGAAGTTATAGCAGCTATTTCGGAGATCACCACATCTCTTCATCAGACTTCTTTTTTTCCAGACTTCAGTTTTAAAATTTGCGTTTGTTTGCAAAATAAATGCATAATGCGTTCTTGCTTATTTATATGAAGTTTTTTTTATAGCTACAGCTTTAATTTGAATGAATTCTGGTCCAGAATGGTTTGTAGCTGATTGCAGATTTAAATTTATTTTAGTTGAAAAATAACTGCTTAATGTGTTTTTTACAAAGTTTATATGAATTTTTTTTACAGTTACAGCTTTAATTATAATGAACTTTGGCCTATAATCGTAGTTGATTGTAGATTTAAATTTTTTTTGTTGAAAAATAAGTGCATAATACGTTTTTTTAAATTTATATGAAGTTTTTTTACAGCCACAGCTTTTATTTTAATTAATTCTGGTCTAGGATAGTTTGTAGTTGATTGAAGTTTAATTTTTTTTTTTAGTGTTAAAATAAGTGCGTATTCTGTTTTTTTGTATGAAGTTTTTTACAGCTGTAGCTTTAATTTTAATGAATTCTGGTCTAGAATCGTTTGTAGTTGATTGTATTTTAATTTTTTTTTTTAGTGTTAAAATAAGTGCGTATTCTGTTTTTTTGTATGAAGTTTTTTACAGCTGTAGCTTTAATTTTAATGAATTCTGGTCTAGAATCGTTTGTAGTTGATTGTAGTGTAATTTTTTTTTTATTTGAAAAATAAGTACATAATGCGTTTTTTAAAAAACTTATATGAAATTTTTTACAGCTGCAGCTTTAATTGTAATGAATTCTGGTCCACAATCGTTTGTAGTTGATTGTAGTTTTAAAATTTCTTTTTACTTGAAAAATAAGTGCGTAATGCGTTTCTTTTAATTTACAGCGTGGCTACGAATAACTGTTACCCCGTTTTTTTTGAGAAATAAAAGGGTCCTTTATATATTTTGCAAAAAAAGTATTATATTGATAATTTTCCACAGATTTTACTTTAGTTGTATTAATTAGTTGTTAAATTTTAATCCCTATTTACATTTGCCAGCAGTTTAAACTTTAAGAGAAAAGTTCATTTGGCACGCAAGTCTTTTTCAAGTGTATTTNTTTTTTTTGAGAAATAAAAGGGTCCTTTATATATTTTGCAAAAAAAGTATTATATTGTTAATTTTCCACAGATTTTACTTTAGTTGTATTAATTAGTTGTTAAATTTTAATCCCTATTTACATTTGCCAGCAGTTTAAACTTTAAGAGAAAAGTTCATTTGGCACGCAAGTCTTTTTCAAGTGTATTTTTTCTTAGGCTTTGTATAAAAAAAATACAAAGAAGAAATAATCTGTATGAGGTTGGTCGAATGAATGGCCGTCCTAGTCACCAGTTCCGAGTCTATTCGATTTTTGAGGATGAGGCCTTATGTTAGACAAAAGGGGTAGTATAAGGGACTCAAAATGGAGAAAATTTGCCTGTGGTTACAGAAGATATGGAATAAATTAATTGACGAAGACCTGCGTGCCAAATGAACTTTTCTCTCAAAGTTTACACTGCTGGAAGATGTATATAAGGATTAAAATTTAAAAACTAATTAATACAACTAAAGTAAAATCTGTGAAAAATTATCAATAAAATAATTTTTTTGCAAAATCTATAAAGGACCCATTTATTTCTCAAAAAAACCGGGGTAACAGTTATTCGTAGCCACGCTGTATATGAAGTGTTTTACAGCTACAGCTTTAATTTTAATGTATTCTGGTCTAGAATCGTTTTAAGTTGATTGTAGTTTAAATTTTCTTTTAGTTGAAAAATAAGTGTACAATGCGTTTTTTTTTTAATTTATATGAAGTTTTTTACAGCTACAGCCTTAATTTTAATGAATTCTGGTCTAGAATCGGTTATAGTGTATTGTAGTTTTAAATCTTTTTTTATTTGAAAATTAAGTGCATAATGCCTTTTTCAAAAATTGTATATGAAGTTTTTTACAGTTACAGCTTTAATTTTAATGAATTCTCGTCTAGAATCGTTAATAGTTGATTGTAGTTTTAAATTTTTTTTTGTTAGTTGATAAATAAGTGCACATTGCATTTTTTTTTTACTTTATATGAAGGTTTTTACAGCTACAGCTTTAATTTTAATGAATTCTGGTCTTGAATCGTTTGCAGTTGATTGTAGTTTTACATTTTTTGTTAGTTGAAAGATACATAAGTGCGCAATGTGCTTTTTTTAACTTATATGAAGTTTTTTACAGCTACAGCTTTAATTTTAATGAGCTCTGGTCCAGAATCGTTTGTAGGTTATTGTAGTTTAAATTATTATTTTTAGTTGAAAATTAAATGCATAATGCGTTTTTTAAATTTATATGAAGTTTTTTACAGCTACAGCTTTAATTTTAATGAATTCTGGTCTAAAATCGTTTGTAGTTGATCGTAGTTTTAAGAGTTTTTTTTGTTGAAAAATAAGTGCATAATGCGTTTCGTTTTTATTTATATGACGTTTTTTACAGTACAGCTTTAATTTTTATGAATTCTGTTCCAGAATCGTTTGTAGTAATTTTTTTTTTATTTGAAAAATAAATGCATAATGCTTTTTTTTAATTTATATGAAGTTTTTTACAGCTGCAGCTTTCATTGTAATGAATTCTGGTCCAGTGTCGTTTGTAGTTGATTCTAGTTCTAAAATTTCTTTTTAGCTGAAACATAAGTGCGTAATAAGTTTTTTTAAATTTATATGAAGTTTTTCACAGTTACAGCTTTAATTTTAATGAATTCTGGTCTTGAATCGTTTGTAGTTGATTGTAGTTAAATTATTATTTTTTAGTTTAAAAATAAGTGCATAATGCGTTTTTTTTTTATTTATATGAAGTTTTTTACGGCTACAGCTATAAATTTAATGAATTCTGGTCTAGAATCGTTTGTAGTTGATTGAAGTTTTAAATTTTTTTCTTTATTTGAACAAGTAAGAAAGTCTAAGTTCGGGCGGCGCCGAACATTAAATACCCGGCGCAAGTATTAAATAAATGTTTTTTTTTCACTTTTCCGAAGTCTACCGCTACATGGTAAGCTCGGGTGTTTCAATTTTGAGTAAATTAGNATGAATTCTGGTCTAGAATCGTTTGTAGTTGATTGAAGTTTTAAATTTTTTTCTTTATTTGAACAAGTAAGAAAGTCTAAGTTCGGGCGGCGCCGAACATTAAATACCCGGCGCAAGTATTAAATAAATGTTTTTTTTTCACTTTTCCGAAGTCTACCGCTACATGGTAAGCTCGGGTGTTTCAATTTTGAGTAAATTAGCCTTAAATTTCGAAATATTGAAGTTTCAAGCTTTTCTGAAATTTACCGTTATATGAAAAGCGGCCGTAATTTTAGTCCGATTTCATTAATTTTCAACATTTTGGTTTTGTGTGGCAAGCACAAATTGGTACAAATTGGTATAACGGTTACCGAGATACATATATGTGATCATAAGTGGGCGGTGCCACGCCGATTTTCCAAAATTTTATCAAAAGCGTATTTCTTGGTAAAGAATAGTTGCAACCATCAATTTTGAATAAATTAGCTTTAATATTTACTGATTTATCGAAGATTTTCTATTTCTCCAAATTACCGTTATATAGGATGTGGGCGTGGTTCTTGTCTGATTTAAAAAGTTTTAACATTTGGTACATTGTACCAAGGCCAATAACTGTGCCGAGTTTGGAAGAAATTGGTGTAGCGGTTACCAAGATATACACATGCAACCATAAGTGGGCGTGGCTACGCCCATTTTCCATAAATTTATTATATTCTTATATTTCGTCTGAAAATTATTGTAAATATCAATTTTGAGTAAATTATCCTCAGTAGTTACTAAAATATCACAGTTTTCTTATTTCTGGAAATTACCGTTATAGGGAAGTGGGCGTGGTTGCTGTCCGATTTCGCCCATTTTCAATACCAACCTACCTTGGTTAAATGGAAACCTACATACCAAATTTCATTGAGATATCTCAATTTTTGCTCGAGTTATCGTGTACACGGACGGACGGACAGATGGACGGACAGACAGAGTTGGCTTAATCGACTTCTCTATCCATTCTTAGCATTTATGTATACATTTGTCTATATCTATCTCGATTCGTTTTGTCTGTTACAAACAACCGTTATGTGAACAAAATTAATATACCCTTGTGCACAAGTGCGCTCGGGTATAAAAATAAGAGCATAATGCGCTTTTGAGAAAACTTATATGAAGTTTTTTACAGCTACAGCTTCAATTTTAATGAATTCTGGTCCAGAATTGTTTGTACTTGATTGTAGTTTTAAAATTTTTTTTATTTGAAAAATAAGTGCATAATGCTTTTTTTTAAATTTATATGAAGTTTTTTACAGCTACAGCTTCAATTTTAATGAATTCTGGTCCAGAATTGTTTGTACTTGATTGTAGTTTTAAAATTTTTTTTAAGTTGAAAACTAAGTGTTTAATGGGTTTTTTTAGATTTATATGAAGTTTTTTCGACTACACATTTAACTTTGATAAATTCTGGTCCAGGATGCTTTTTAGTTGTATGCAGTTTAATTTTTTTCTTTTAGTTGAAAAATTAGTTCACAATGCGTTTTTTTTTTAATTTATAAGAAGTTTTTTACAGCTACAGCTTTAAGTTTAATGAACTCTGATCTAGAATCGTTTGTAGTTGATTGTAGTTTTAAATTTTTTTTTTAGTTGAAAAATAAGTGCGTAATGCGATTTTGTTTTAATTTAAATGAAGTGTTTTTACAGCTACAGCTTTAAGTTTAATGAACTCTGATCTAGAATCGTTTGTAGTTGATTGTAGTTTTAAATTTTTTTTTTAGTTGAAAAATAAGTGCATAATGCGTTTATATTTTAAATTTATATGAAGTTTTTACAGCTACAGATTTAATTTTAATGAATTCTGTTCTAGAAACGTTTGTAGTTGATGGTAGTATTACATTTTTTTAGTTGAAAAATAAGTGCGTAATGCTTTTTTTTAAATTTATATGAAGTTTTTAACAGCTACATCTGTAATTTTAACGAATTGTGGTCGAGAATCGTTTGTAGTTGATTATAGTTTTACATTTTTTTTTAGTTTAAAAATAAGTGCATAATGCGTTTTTTTTTTAAATTTATGTGAAGTCTTTTACAACTACAGCTTTAGGTTTAATGAATTCTTTTCTAGAATCGTTTGTAGTTGATTGTAGTTTTAATTTTTTTTTTAGTTATAACATACATAAGTGCGTAATGCGTGTTTTTTATGAAGTTTTTTCAAGATACAGTTTTAATTTTAATGAATTCTGGTCTAAAAAAAAAATTTACAACTACAAACGATTCTAGACCAAAATTCATTAAAATTAAAGCTGTAGCTGTAAAAACTTCGTATAAATTAAAAAAAAAAACCTCTTACGCACTTATTTTTCAACTAAAAACAAAATTTAAAACTACAATCAACTACAAATGATTCTGGGCCAGAATTCACTAAAATAAAAGCTGCAGCTGTAAAAAAAGTTCATATAAATTAAAAAAAAACGCATTACGCACTTATTTTTGAAATAAAAAATATTTTAAAACTACAATCAACTACAAACGATTCTGGACCATAAT
>NW_016160613.1:25984-39271 GCF_001687245.7 Rhagoletis zephyria | reverse complement strand
TTGAAAAATAAGTGCATAATGCTTTTTTTTTAATTTATATGAAGTTTTTAACAGCTACATCTGTAATTTTAACGAATTGTGGTCGAGAATCGTTTGTAGTTGATTATAGTTTTACATTTTTTTTTAGTTTAAAAATAAGTGCATAATGCGTTTTTTTTTTAAATTTATGTGAAGTCTTTTACAACTACAGCTTTAGGTTTAATGAATTCTTTTCTAGAATCGTTTGTAGTTGATTGTAGTTTTAATTTTTTTTTTAGTTATAACATACATAAGTGCGTAATGCGTGTTTTTTATGAAGTTTTTTCAAGATACAGTTTTAATTTTAATGAATTCTGGTCTAGGATCGTTTGTAGTTGATTGCAGTTTAAATTTTTTTTTAGTTGAAAAATAGGCGCGTAATGCGTTTTTGTTTTAAGTTAAATGAAGTTTTTTACAAAGACAGCTTCAATTTTAATGAATTCTGGTGTAGAATCGTTTGTAGCTTTAAAATTTTTTTAGTTGAAAAATAAGTGCATAATGCGTCTTTTTTTAATTTATATGAACTTTTCTGCAGCTACAACTTTAGTTATAATGCGTTTGAAAAATAAAAGCCTAATGCGTTTTTTAGAAAATTTATATGACATATTACAGCTACAGCTTTTATTTAATGAATTATGGTCTAGAATCGTTTGTAGTTGATTGTAGTTTTAAAATATTTTTTATTTCAAAAATAAGTGCGTATTGCGTTTTTTTTAATTTATATGAAGTTTTTTTACAGCTGCAGCTTTTATTTTAGTGAATTCTGGTCCAGAATCGTTTGTAGTTGATTGTACTTTTAAATTTTGTTTTTAGTTGAAAAATAAGTGCGTAAGAGGTTTTTTTTTAATTTATACGAAGTTTTTACAGCTACAGCTTTAATTTTAATGAATTCTGGTCCAGAATCGTTTGTAGTTGATTGTACTTTTAAATTTTGTTTTTAGTTGAAAAATAAGTGCGTAATGCGTTTTTTTAATTTATATGAAGTTTTTTTATAGCTACAGCTTTAATTTTAATGAATTCTGGTCTACATACTGGTTGTAGTGATTGTTTTTTATTTGAAAATTAAGTGCATAATGCGTTTTAAAAAAAAATTATATGAAGTGTTTTACAGCTGCAGCTTTTATTTTAGTGAATTCTGATCCAGAATCGTTTGTAGTTGATTGTAGTTTTAAATTTTCTCTTTAGTTGAAAAATAAGTGCGTAAGACGTTTTTTTTTTTACTTTATACGAAGTTTTTACAGCTGCAGCTTTAATTTTAATGAATTCTGGCCCAGTATCGTTTGTAGTTGATTGTAGTTTTGAAATTTCTTTTTAGTTGAAAAATAAGTGCGTAATGCGTTTTTTTTCAAATTTATATGAAGTTTTTTTCAACTACAGCTTTAATTTTAAAAAATTCTGATCTCGAATCGTTTCTAGCTGATTGTAGTTTTAAATGCTGTTTTAGTTGCAAAAATAAGTGCATAATGCGTTTTTTTAAAAATTTATGTAAAGTTTTTTACAGCTACATCTGTAATTTTAACGAATTCTGGTCGAGAATCGTTTGTAGTTGATTGTAGTTTTAAATTTTTTTTAGTTCAAAAATAAGTGCGTACTGCGTTTTTTTAAATTTATATGAAGTTTCTTTCAGCTACAGCTTTAATTTTAATGAATTCTGGTCTAGGATCGTTTATAGTTGATTGTAGTTTAAATTTTTTTTAGTTGAAAAATAAGCGCGTAATGCGTTTTTGTTTTAATTTAAATGAAGTTTTTTACAAAGACAGATTTAGTTTTAATGAATTCTGGTCTAGAATCGTCTGTAGCTTTAAATTTTTTTTTAGTTGAAAAATAAGTGCATAATGTGTTTTTTTATTTTTTTGCAGCTACAACTTTAGTTATAATGCCTTTTTAAAAAAAAACAGCTTTAATTTTAATGAATTCTGGTCTAGAATCGTTTGTAGTTTGTAGTTTAAAACTTTTTTTTAGTTGTAGCTTTCTCATACTTGCACTGTATTACACTAAAATTTAATGGGCTAAAAAACTGCATACTCAACTTTTTTCTAGAGAGCGTAAGTAAAAAGTGCAGTGTTTGAATGAAATTTTGCAGAATTTTCTTTAATTTTGCCTAAGGCTTGGAACTCTGATGTTTGTGGGCTTTGTCATAGAATTAACCATATTTTTATAAAAAATTTGCGAAATATTAAATATTTATAAAATAATTGCCCGTATTGTAAAAAATTCGCTGTTCCTAAACTTTATTGACTGACAGTAAGTGCGTAATGTGTTTTTGTTTCTTAATGTATATGAAGTTTTTTCCAGCTACAGTTTTAAATTTTATGAATTCTGGTCTAGGATCGTTTGTAGTTGGTTTTAGTTTATTTTTTTTTTTTAATTTTAAAATAAGCGTAATGCGTTTTTTTTTTTAATTTGAATGAAGTTTTTTACAAAGACAGTTTTAATTTTAATGAACTCTGGTCTAGCATCGTTTGTAGTTTTAAAATTTTTTTAGTTGAAAAATAAGTGCATAATGCGTTTTTTTTTTTTTTATATGATGTTTTTCACAGCTACAGCTTTAATTTTGTAGTAGTGTGTTTAATGCGTTTTTTGTTAATATATATGAGTTTTTTTACAGCTACAGCTTTAATCTTAATGAATTCTGGTATAGAATCGTTTGTACTTGATTGTAGTTTAAAGTTTTTTTTTAGTTGCAAAATAAATGCATAATGCGTTTCCTTTAAATTTATATGAAGTTTTTCCCAGCTACAGTTTTAATTTTAATGAATTCTGGTCTAGGATCGTTTGTAGTTTATTGTAGTTTGAATTTTTTTTTTAGTTTTAAAATAAGTGCGTAATGCTTTTTTTTTTTATTTTGTATGTAGTTTTTTGTAGCTGCAACTTTAATTTTAATGAATTCTGGCCTAAAATCGTTTGTAGTTTAAAAATTTTTTTAGTTGAAAAATAGGTGCATAATGCGTTTTTTTAAATTTATATGATGTATTTTACAGCTACAGCTTTAATTTTGTAGTAGTTTGTATAAAGTAGTAGCTGCAACTTTAATCTTAATAAATTCTGGTCTAGATTCGTTTGTAATTGATTGGAGATTTAAATTTTTTTTAGTTGAAAAATAGCTGCGTAACTCGTTTTTTACAAAGTTTATATGAAGTTTTTTACAGCTACAGCTTTAATTATAATGAGCTGTGGTCTAGAATTGTAGTTGATCGAAGTTTTAAATTTTTTTTAGTTGAAAAATAAGTGCATAACGAGTTTTTTAAAAAATTTATATGAAGTTTTTTACAGCTACAGTTTTAATTTTAATGAAGTTTTAATTTTTTTTTAGTTTAAAAATAAGTGCATAATGCGTTTTTTTTTAATTTATGTGAAGTTTCTTACAGTTTCAGCTTTAATTTTAATGAATTCTGGCCTAGGATCGTTTGTACTTGATTGTAGTTTTAATTTTTTTTTAGTTGAAATATACATAAGCGTGTATTGTGCTTTTTTTAATTTATATGAAGTTTTTTACAGCTACAGTTTTAATTTTAATGAATTCTGGTCTAAGAGCATTTGTGGTGGATTGTACTTTAAATTTTTTTAGTTTTAAAATAAGTGCGTAATGCGTTTTTTACAGCCGCGGCTTTAATTTTAATGAATTCTGGTCCAGAATCGTTTGTAGTTGATTGTAGATTAACATTTTTGTTAGTTTAAAAATAAGTGCGTAATGCGTTTTTTACAGCCGCGGCTTTAATTTTAATGAATTCTGGTCCAGAATCGTTTGTAGTTGATTGTAGATTAACATTTTTGTTAGTTTAAAAATAAGTGCGTAATGCGTTTTTTTTAATTTATATGAAGTTTTTTTTTTATAGCTGCAGCTTTAATTTTAATGAATTCTGGTCTAGGATTGTTTGCAGTTGATTGTAGTTGTAATTTCTTTTTAGTTGAAAAATAAGTGCATAATGCGTTTTTTTTTAAATTTATATGAAGTTTTTTACAGCTGCAGCTTTCATTTTGCAGAAGTTTGTTTAATGCGTTTTTTTAAATATATATGAATTTTTTTACAGCTAAAGCTATAACCTTAATGAATTCTGGGCTAGAATCGTTTGAAGTTGATTGTAGTTTTAATTTTTTTTTTAGTTGAAAAATAAGTGAATAATGTGTTTCTTTTAAATTTATATGAAGTTTTTTACAGCTACAGCTTTAAATTAAATGAATTCTGGCCTAGAACCGTTTGTAGTTAATTGTAGTTTTAATTTTTTTTTAGTTGAAAAATACATAAGTGCGTAATGTGCTTTTTTTAGTCAATATGAGGTTTTTCCATGGTTTTTCAATTTTTCCATTTCCATTTTCCATTTCAAGTCAAGTGAAAAGAGTGCATCCGTTTGCGGAATTTTAAATGATTTAGAGAATACTTTATCGGGAAATGTAGCTTAAAAAATTTGGGCCTAAAAAGATGATATTCTTAAAATAGATAAGATGAACTTAAAATGTTTTGTTTGTTCACAGATTTTCACACAATGTGAAATTCTTTTTAATCATATAAAAAATGTCCATACTTTATCAACAAATGAATTGTTTATATGTGGATTTTGTAACTGTAATCAAACTTTCACATCTTTCAAAGCATTTTGTTAACACATGCGAAGGGAAAGTAAGAGATATTGTACAACAACCAATTTATTTAATTTAAATTATTCAAATGAAATCTTAAATACTGACACAACTATTGTTCCTGCTTAACAAAGTTGTGAACATATAAGTAGCGGTCACAGTAACACTTCTTATTTGTCAGTAGATAGTATGAAAGAAGGTTGTTTGAAGTTTTCTTGAAATAATTATTCTAAAAAGAAAATTCCGAGAAAAGAAACAATTGAATTGCAAAAAGAAGTCACAAACTTCATTATTTATCCAATAAGGAACGAAATAACAAATATTTTGAATAATTTTGACGCACGAAATCCGTCAGATGTAAAAAACTGTATAAAAAAATTGGTTTCATTTTGTAGCGATCCATTTGAAGAAATAAATTCTGAATACAAACTTATCAAAACTCTAGAAGAAATTTATCTATACGAGACTCCTAAAATTATTCAAATTGACAATTCAATTCGCTGTTTGCAAATTAAACATGTTAGTAAGCTTGATGCTACTGTAGTAAAAGGTATACTATTCCCTATCAAATTTCAAATCAGGAAATTCTTTGAAATACCAGATGTGTATGAAAGTTTTGCTGAAAATATGACGACCTTATCAGTTGATTATTCAACTCTAAAAAAACTTCATTAATGGCAAATTATGGCAAAAAAAAAACAAAAAATTATCCCGTAAAATTTGTAATTCCTTATTTACTCTATTTCGACGATTTCGAAGTCAACAAACCCTTTGGGTTCGTACTGTACATCTCTTTTGGCAACTTATTACTCATTTATTACAGCTCCAGTTACTATTAAGCACAAACTATTTACTGTATTCATTGCAGCTCTATTCAAATCGAAAGATGTTAAAACTTTCGGTTATCCCAAAGCATTTTTTAAATTGATAGAAGTCCTCAACGACTTAGAAGAGAATGGTATAGATATAAAAACTTCAAGTGGAAATAAACGAGTCTTTCTTTGCTTGGGCTTAATAATCGGAGATAACTTAGCATTAAATAATACTCTCGGCTTTTCTGGATCTTTTTCCTCAAACTATTTTTGCAGATTTTGTAAAGTTAATAAAACAGAAACTAGATCAGCGTTTATGGAAGAGTTTGAGAAATTGCGAAATAAAATAAAATATGATGAAGACATTTCACAGAATGATTTTGGAAACACAGAAAGAAAATTGAATTTTTAATAAAATACATAGTTTCCATGTTACAGAAAATTATTCTGTTGATATATTACATGATATCTTCGAGGGCGTATTGAAATATAGTTTTTGTAACATCATCCTGCAATATATCAATAAGAAAACTTTTGATTTGGAACTTTTAAATCTTCGGAAACAAAATTTTAACATTGGCGAAACGGAAAATGGGAGGTAATCATCTCCTCTGCAGTTGCATCACATTAAATCATTTCATTTATTGACATAGTAGAAAGAGATGATGTTTTGTGGAAATTTGTTTTAAATCTTATAGAGCTATTAGACTTGTTGCTATTATCTGAATATACGAGCTTAGATATAATAAATTTAAAATCTCATATATCCGCTCATAACAGCGAATATGTGAAGCTTTTTAACGACACTCTAAAACCAAAATATCATCTTCTTATCCATTACTGTAGAGTTCTTGAATATTCTGGTCCCTTTAAAATTGCTGTGGACGTTACCTTTTGAATCTAAACATAGAGAATTGAAAGAATATGCAAAAAATATTACTTCAAGAAAACACTTAACGCTGTCTTTAGCACTAAAGTTTTCAGTAATATTTTCCAAAACTATTAGCAATTTTGAAAACACCGATTGTTTTCTTGGCAAAACAAAAAGCTTCTTGTATTGGATACAATTAAAAACTATGTTTAATGAGGACCAACTGAGCGAGTGTATATGTTTTTTGAGTTTAAAACGGTATAATACATTGTATAAAAGGAATTTTATTATTATTTATTATTTTTTTTTATGATCCTAATTTTTCCGCTTTTCAAATACTTGAGATTTTCGTAATGAATGAGAAAACTATCTTATTTTGCGAAAAAATGAATACACTAACGTATAATCCAAATTTTTTGTTATACGAAGTCGGCTCCAGAACCTCTGATTTTAAACTCTTCAACATAAATGAATTAAAATATCCACCAATTCATCTCTATGCAGTTCAAAATCAATCATTTTTGAGACCAAAACACTTCTTTTAATGCACATATTTATTTGTAAATCCCCTTTATGTAATTATTACTTATTTCTTTTGTACTTTGCGTAATAAAAACAAATATATACATCCATAAATGGGAAACTAACCGAGTGTTTTATTTTTAATGCAGAAAATACTCCACATTTTGAGAATACTTTCCTTAAAAGGCACGAAAATTTAACTCATTTTTAAGAAACCTTTCCCACGAGAATAAGAAATGCTTCTTAGACTGTTTCCTCCGTTTTAGGAAATTTTTTTTTGGGTACAGTTTTAATTTTAATGAATTCTGGTCTAGGATCGTTTGTAGTATATTGTAGTTTTTTTTTTTTTTTTTAGTATTAAAATAAGTGCGTAATGCGTTTTTTTAAATTTGTATTAAGTTGTTTGCAGCTGCAGCTTTAGTTTTAATGGATTCTGGTCTAAAATCGTTTGTAGTTTTACATTTCTTTTTGGTTGAAAAATAAGTGCATAATGCGTTTTTTTTTTAATTTATATGAAGTTTTTGTACAGCTACAGCTTTAATTTTAATGAATTCTGGTCCAGAATGGTTTGTAGTTGACTGTAGATTTAAATTTTCTTTTAGTTGAAAAATAGCTGAGTAATGCGTTTTTTATGACAACATCAAGGCGCACGCCACAAACCGGAGGAGAAGCTCGGCCAAACACTAACATATGTGTAAGCGCCAATCTATTATTATTATTATTATTATTAATGCGTTTTTTATAAATTTTATATGAAGTTTTTTACAGCTACAGCTTTAGTTATAATGAACTCTGATCTAGAATCGTAGTTGATCGAAGTTTTGAATTTTTTCTTAAATAAAGTGCATAATGCGTAATTTAAAAAAATTTATATGAATTTTTTTACAGCTACAGCTTTAATTTTAATGAGGTTTTAATTTTTTTTTGTTGAAAAATAAGTGCATAATGCGCTTTTTTTAATTTATATGAAGTTTCTTACAGCTATAGCTTTAATTTTAATGAATTCTGGCCTAAGATCGTTTGTATTTGACTGTGGTTTGCCTTTTTTTAATTTATACAAAGGTTTGTACAGCTACAGCTTTAATTTTAATGAATTCTCGTCTAGAATCGTTTGTAGTTGATTGTAGTTTAATTTTTTTTCTAAGTTAAAAAATAAGTGCATAATGCTTTTTTTTTTAAAGTTATATGAAGTGTTTTACAGCTACAGCTTTAATTTTAATGAATTCTGGTGTAGAATCGTTTGTAGTTGGTTGTAGTATACATTTTTGTTTAGTTTTAAAATAAGTACGTAATGCGTTTTTTTTTAATTTATGTGAAGTTTTTTACAGCTACAGCTTTAGATTGAATGAATTCTGGTCTAGAATCGTTTGTTGTTGATTGTAGATTTACAATTTTTTTTAGTTGAATAATAAGTGCATAATGCTTTTTTTAAATTTATATGAAGTTTTTTACAGCTACAGCTTTAATTTTAATGAATTCTGGTCCAGAATCATTTGTAGTTGATTGTAGTTTTAAAATTTTTTTAGTTGAAAAATATGTGCATAGTGCGTTTTTTTTAATTATATGAAGTTTTTTACAGCTACAGCTTTCATTTTAATGAATGCTGGTCCAGAATCATTTGTAGTTGATTGTAGCTTTAAAATTTTTTTTAGTTGAAAAATAAGTGCGTAATGCGTTTTAGTTTTAAATTTATATGAAGTTTTTTACAGTTAAAGCTTTAATTTTGATGAATTCTGGTCTAGAATCGTTTGTAGTTGACTGTAGTTTAAAAATTTTTGTTTTATTTGAAAAATAAGTGCATAATGCGTTTTTTTAAATTTAAATGAAGTTTTTTACAGCTACAGCTTTAGTTTTAATGAATTCCGTTTAGAATCATTTGTAGTTGCTTGTAGTCTACGTTTTTTTTTAAATTTAGATGAAGGTTTTTACAGCTACAGCTTTAATTTTAATGAATTCTGGTCTTTTAAACTTTTTTTGGGTTGAAAAATAAGTGCATAATGGGTTTTGTAAAAAATCCATATGAAGTTTTTTACTGCTACAGCTTTAGTTTTAATGCATTATGATCCAGAATCATTTGTAGTTGATTGTAGCTTTACCAATTTTTTTTAGTTGAAAAATAAGTGCATAATGCGTTTCTTTAAATTTAAATGAAGTTTTTTACAGCTACAGCTTTAATTTATTTATTTATTTATTTAGTGAAACAATCCTAATACAACAAGGGTAAACCTTACAATTATTAGAGCTAGTTACGACAGATTACAATTTCCAATATAAGACTTGCTTAGATATTTTAGTTTGCAAGTATTACCAAAAGAAAACAATCAAGTAAAAACATACAAGAAAAACAAGAAAAGTACTTACGAATTAACATTATCTGACTTAGCGCTAACATGCCTCCTTAGTTCGCATCTAAAGGTGTTCATGCTACTTATAGATATTAAATTTTGGGGAAGAGAATTTCAGAGTCGATTCACCTGCACCAAGAACTGCCTTTCTGACGTCAGTGTTTTGTATCTAGCAGCGAGTAGTTTAGAGTTTCTCACGGATTTCGTGGCAGTTATTCTGAGGGCGAGATACCCTGGTCTTTCGAGAAGTAAATTTTATGCAAAAGTAAGAGGGATCTGAACTGAAGGAGCTTATCCAGGGACATGGCATAGATTGACTCAGCAAGATGGGAAATGTGATCTCTTGCCTTTATTCCGAACGCATAACGAGTAATATTGTTAAACAGCACATTGAGCTTGTGTTTGCACGCATAATCACAATTAGCGAAAATTTCACAACCATACAATAAAGAGGGCATAAGATATGTCTTAACGATTAAAATGCGAATTCGTTGAGGGACGAAGTGTTGCGTAGACCAGAGCGCGCGAAGCATTCCGTATAGTTTTCCTACTACTAAATTTATGTGACTATCCCAAGTTAATGTTTTTTTGAAGATAATTCCTACATTTTTGGCCGTCTGTACATAATTTATACACATGCCACCAAGCATGATTTTTGGAATGGTCGAAGTATCAATGGGCTTTCGAGAGACGACAAGCACTTGTGACTTCTTAGGGTTAAGAGTTAGTGCATTGTCGGATGCACATTTGTTAATACGGCATAAGTCATGGTTGATTTTAACAATACAGTCGTACATATCATTGGGCTTGCAAGAACGATAAACCTGAACATCATCAGCATACAAGTTAGAGCTCATATCGGTAACGATAGCCTTTAGATCATTAATGTACATAGAAAAAAGAAGAGAACTAAGAATGGATCCTTGCGGAACACCCCTGCTTAGTATTAATTGAGATGATGTCAATGGCCCACTACAGACCACTTGTGATCTATTTCCTAAGTAAGAGGCAATTAACTTTAAAGAAGTAGGGGAAAGTCGTCGATGGATTCGCGAATGTCTTCAATAGCATCAGTCAGCGCAGTTATACAGTTATGTCCTTTTCGGAACCCGGATTGCCGTTTATGTAAAAGGGAGTGCTTAGAAAGAAACGCGTTTAACTGCTTATGCAAAACTAACTCAAATGCCTTCGAAAGATAGGGTAAAATTGCGATTGGTCTGAGTTCACCGTCGGCTTGAGCAATCGGCAAAATTTTAGCGGTTTTCCAACATTTTGGGAAAACGGATGTGGTTAGTATTGTGTTAAAAGAGTGAGTAATATACGGAAGTAGAACCGGTATGACAGCTTTTAGAAAAACAGGGTGTATACCATCTGTCCCAACAGCATTAGACTTAATTGAGAGAAAACATTCAAGGACGTCGGACTGATCTACACACGAAAAACTAAAACTTATATCATTTGGTAGAGAACAAGGTAGACTAATGCTAGTGTTTGTGACTGGGGGTGCCGAAATATTTACAAATTTTTTATTTAAAGAATCAAGATCTTCCGAAGCTTGAAAACTGTTAACTTTAATCTTACCAAGACCGATAGTTTTGATTTTTTGCCAGGTTTGTTTGCTACCGATTGCCTTTGCAAAATTATTTTCAAAATACTTGGCTTTGGCACTTCTAACCATTTTAACAACCGCCTTCCTTAAAACTGTAAACTGATTGTGAAAATCCATCGTTCTATATCTTTTCCAACGATCATACATTTTATTCCGATTCTCGATAGCTTTTTTAATTTCCGAATTAAATCAAATGTTTTCATAAACTCGCCTAATCTTTGTATTAATGGGAACATGCGTGTTAAATAGTTTTAATAAATTCTGCTGTAAATATTGCGTTTGGTCATCAGTAGATGCCAATTTCTTTACATCGTGCCAATCAATTTTATTTACGTCACTGTTAAGTTTAACATAGTCTATGTCAAGGGTTGTTAAACTTTTAAGATGATGGAACCCTTACTAAACACCTTTCATTTTATGGAACCTCACATCAAATTACTAAAAATCAAAGGCAGTGCAATTCAAATATGAATAAAAACTTTACTAGAAATAGTATACATACTTTAAATTTTAATGTGAAGAAAGAAATTGTTTCACTGTTATTAATTATTGTATAAAATAGTACTTCGATATAATGTCTGAAAGCTGTATGAGCATTTCTGGGGTAGCATCCAACTTTGACCTGAATCTGTTTTTTATATAAGTGTAAGCGGAAAACCCTATTGACAGAGTACGATGTGACAGAAGGAAGCAAAGTACCAAACCGATATTACTACTACCATCCGAAAAATAATCTGACTAAGACTTCAGGTGATTTACCAAGTGCCTAGTCATGACACTTCACATTTCATTTGGCAATTCATCGCGTTCCTTGTAGAAAGTTGTGTATAACCCTTTGGCTACAGCGGCCAACAACAAATACCGGTTAGAAAAAAAAACCAAGCTAGCAAGCGTAAGCTCAACGCTCTTATGTAGGTATGGCACTCAGTACGGCAATCATACCAACTACGGGTACATACATATGTATGTATACTTGAAAACAGGGTTGGAAAATTCAAGTACAAGTACCAGTACAATCAAATTACCCGGTAATTAAAAAAAATAAATACCAAGTATACTTTTATTCGTAATTGGTAATGAATACCCATTTTTTAATTCTTTTGCAATTACTTTCAACTACTTTTAATTGTATGCATTATTTTTAATTGAAATTGATTTTTGAATAATCACTACAAATATTTTGTAAATAGTACTATGATCAACAAACTCAAACAAAAATTCGTTCACCTTTATACATATGTCCATAAATAAACTTAAACTACAAAATATTTTTTTTTTCTGTTTTGAAAAAACTTAACACACAGTCACACAATTATATCACTTCTGTTGAAAAATAATCACAACGAATTCAAAAACTCACGCAAAAGCTACCTAGCAAGGCAGGATAAACAAAAAACATAGATTAATCACTGAAATGAAGAGTTTGCTTTCATTAAAACTAGGTTTTCAAATGAAAAATCGGTTAGCCGTTGTCATCTTGCGTTGTTAACGACATTAGCTATGGAAAACATCCTCCTCTCGATTGCAGCTGCTGATGACAGTGGAGTGTTCATTTGCAATGATACATCACGGAGTAAAGGATATTTTTCCAAACTTATAAAAGACTTACTTCGATCGTGCAAGTATTGACAAAATTGTTCAGCGACCACATCTGAAAGCGTTGGATAAGTTGACGGTGACGAACTTATAGCAGCAGGTTGGCTTGATTCTATGCCTATGTCATCTGAAATTTTTTCAATAATGTAATAATAATAATACCCCAACGGTTTTTACCCTCCATTCCCGCCCATCCGCACGAGGAGCGCAGTCCGCATGACGTACGGAACCAATATTTTAAATTTTTGTGCCGAGTCACGATAGGCAGGCGTTTGTTAAGTGTCGAGATCTAAAACTGTTCAGCTACAGAACTAAATTCATCAGCTGATTTTATGTATATATGTCAATAATTCACTTATTGAGAGAGGAGAGTATCGCTTTCTTAATGCTGAAAAGCGGATCTGATATATCAAACGTGCTGGAATGAGAGTTAAAATCCTGGCATAAGCAACGGAGTGGGTCGTGCAATTCAAAATTGGTTTTACAAGCTTTCAGAAATATGGGACAAAAGTGTCTTGATACGCGTGAATTTCGTAAACTCCAAGCGAAATGTACGTGGGTTTCCTTCCAAACAAACAATTTCTAACATGTTCGCTCAGTTTTTTAAATCCAATTATTCCACTAACTCCCAAGCATACTTTGACTATCCTTTTAAACTAAGTCCAATTAACTCAATACATAACCCTATAATATCTCCCGATGATGTTTTAGTTTACCTGAAGTCCTTAAAGCAGTCTTTTAGTTATGGTCCTGACCAGATCCCCACTTGTTTTCTTAGAAATTGTGCTGATTATCTCTATGAGCCGTTAACAGCCTTATTTAATTTGTCTCTTAAAGAGGGCGTTTTTCCAACTGTATGGAAGGAATCGTTCATAACCCCCTTACATAAAAGCGGTAGCAGGTCTTCAGTGGAGAACTACCGGGGCATAGCTAAGC
>NW_016160613.1:15414-25959 GCF_001687245.7 Rhagoletis zephyria | reverse complement strand
GGCCCGATTCTGTTCTTGCTTTTTATAAACGATATTTCTACAGATATAAAATTCTCCAAAATTTTATTGTATGCAGATGATGTAAAACTTTATAAATCGTACGTTTCAATTGAAGAAAGGTCTTTGCTACAATCAGACTTAAACAGCATGGCTTACTGGTGTAAAGTAAATCTTATGCCCCTAAATCTTAAGAAATGTAAAGTAATGTGCTTCTCGCGAAGAGCTGTTCTGCCAGTTTCTTATATAATAGGTAACCATAACCTGGAACAGGTATACAATTTTGTGGACCTTGGTATCACAATGGATCCTAAGCTTAATTTTAATCTTCACATTAATGTGACAGTCAACAAGGCTAAAGGTGTACTTGCATTTGTGAAACGATGGTCAAAAGAATTTAGTGACCCGTATATCACTAAAACCCTGTTTACAACATTAGTTAGGCCGATTCTGGAATACGGCTCGGTGGTTTGGAAACCAAGGTATCAAATTTACTCAGACAAGATAGAATCAATTCAAAAACAGTTCCTACTTTTTGCTTTAAGAAATTTCCGATGGGATTCTCAATATAGTCTTCCACCTTATACGAGTCGCTTAAAACTTATTAACCTTCCTACACTTGCCAGTCGCAGGGAAATGCTTGGTATAATTTTTATGGTTAAATTACTGACAGGCTCAATTTCAAGTCCGTCTCTTCTGGCTGATGTAAGCTTTAATGTTCCGCATAAAATGATTTGGGGTTATATATTATACGTCGTTTGATTTTACACAAGTAATCTTTATAACACTTTTTGTTTAATTCAAAGAACTTGTGACGCAAAAGTGAGTATTTTACATAGTATGAGTGTAAGCCGGTTTTTTTGTGTAATCTAAAATAACGTGACTTTCTGTTTTTCAAGTTTCTCAGTTCTCAGTGTTCTACAGGAACACACATGCGTTTAGGCACATACTTTTCAAATAATACTGCATAAGAATTACTAAGTTATATTTACCAATATGGCGAAATAAAAAAAGTCATCTTCTCTAGCTTGGCTGGGAATAACGGCGTCAATCGGTTGATTGTTGGTAATGCGGGTAATCTCGCTTAAGATTCTTTTTTGGAAATTTTCTGCAGAACAAGTAGACGATTCCATTTTTTGCAGCGCAGTAAACCACCTCACTTTTATCTCGGGGCACAAAACCGATGCTAAAATTGCATCATTCGCGCAATCATCCATAGAAAAGTAGCTCTTAAAACGAGTTCTCAAGCATTGCTCTAACCCCACTGCTATAGGGGCAAGGCAAGTGATCTCTTTTGAAATTGAGATCTTTCTTAATTTCACCCTTAAACTTACCAACGATGGGATAACACAACCGTATACCAAATTTTCCTCTCTCTGAAGGTAATCAAGTGTGGCCGCGATTGGTGTCATTAAATATTTTTTTGTATCCTTCTAAATGTTGTTGTTGTTGTAGCAGCATACAAATTCCCCAAAGACTTTTTGGGGAGTGTTGCTGGAGTGACAGTCCTTGGCCAGATATAAATCTGGGTCGTTCCGGTTACGTAGACCCGACTGTCGTGGGAACGTATTCTTCTAAATAATTAATTTCACTTGGTAAAAGTTTGTCCTGTTGCTGTATTCCAAGTCTGTCCCATAAATTGTCAAGCTTTTCTTTATGTAACAAAAGCCGAAAAATAGCATCATACATTGAATTCCATCTAGTTACCACGGGTCATTTGAAAAAACAGCGTAAGTCTATCTTTGACGGCCAAACATAAAAGCATATTTTACCCCCAAAGAGAAAAATGCTGTAGTTTGGGAGAAATATGTACATAAGTATATTATCTCATCGACATTTAAGATGTTTCTTTTCTCAACAATTGAATGATTTCTTTTAAATAAAATGTGTTGCTCTGACGGAAAGAAATGTTTTGTCGACAAACATATGTAGCTGTGAAAGACGGAGTTACGTTGTTCTTTCAAATGACCATGTATGTTAGATATGTATGTATTTCGCTACTTTCAGCATATCATATCATCAGAAAACAAACAAGTTTGTTTCTTTATAAAGTTTAGTGCTCAATATTTGAAGTAATTGAAAGTAATTGCAAAAGAATTAAAAAAATGTGTATTCATTACCAATTACAAATAAAAAGTATTTGTACTTGGTAATTTTTATTTTTAATTACTGGGTAATTGTATTTAGGTGGTAATTAAGTACAAATGTAATGAATATTTTCCAACTCTGCTTGAAAATAGATAATTGTGTCGCGGTCAAGCTGTTTATAGAACTTTTCTTTCTGTGTGCAACTCAAGCCGACCGCCGCGCTTATTCATACCAAAATTAATCTCGCGGAACCCCGGCGTCTTTTCTACGGAACCCTTGGGTTCCGCGGAACACACTTTAAAAAGCTCTGGTCTATGTTATTAAAATCTCTAAAGCTAAAGTGTTGCTTTTCATCAGTAGTAGTGACACAGAAGTCGAACGTCAGAAAAATTAAGTCATGTCGGGAGAAAGAGGGCATGGATAATTGGTCATATAGAAAAGAGATCAATGAGAGATTCGCTGCTATTTGTGAAATGAGTCGAAGTTATTATATTCACTGGCAAAAGACCAAAGGTATTCATAACGTCAGTTACGTAGTGTTCGACCAGCAAATTGCAGTTGAAGTCACCGGCAACAATAATATCTTCATAAGATAGCGATAATTTCTCAATGGCATTTGCCAGCGGGGCACAGTCAACAATTTTATTTGGACGATACACAGTACCAACAAGAACTTTATGATTATTACAGACAATTTCGACAAACAGATAATCAACACAAACATCTACACTAGATTTGGATTTCACAAAGCATTTCAATGACTCATTCACAAAGATCGCTACACCCCCTCCATGCCCCTGCCTATCGTGTCTGTAGAGTTTGTACCCTTTGACTGCGAAGAGCTCGTCGCATATATGTGAGGTAAACCATGTCTCTGATACGCACACGATATCAATGAGAGATTTCTCAAAGTAATACCTGAACTCATCGATTTTCCTGCTCAGGCTCTATGAATTTATATGGCAGATTTTCAGTCCGTTCCTTCGTTTGCTCAGCACCCGTAACATTGCGCAGTGACTTGTACTCTGAATATTCCCTTTATTAGTGTACTTAGTCAAAGGTGTCATTTAAATAAAATTTAAAGTTAACAAGAGATCTAATAGTAACACGAACATCTTTAGATAACCTAACAAAGGAGATATTTACATTTAAGTTGTTGTAGTATTTTAGAAAAATCAGAAATATAAAAACAAGAGAACGAAAAACCACTAATCTAAGTATTGCTGCGAAAGAGAAAAGTTTGTTCGTCGGCTTTAACTAAATTTCTCAGCGTTTGCATAGCTGGCACACGAACGGTTGTATCGCTAGGAGAGCGCTTTATAAAAATTTGCCCGCGCCTGGTAAAAGTTGATGGTATTTTCTTATGTTTCTTCAGTCGCAGCGCAGTTTTCAGCAGCGCGTGACTTGCTTTACTGCCATACCTAAACAAAAGTGTTGGGCGGAGCGGTTTCTGACGCCGAGCGTTAACGCCGAAGTGCCATACCTAAACAAAAGCGTCAACGCTACGTCAAATTCAAAAATAACACCAACAATAAGCACCGGTTTTTTTGTGTGTAACACGAAAATGACAGTTTCGCCGTTTTCTGCAGCCAACTTCAATGCCTAACGCCCTGTCAAAATCGGATTTTCCAAGCGCTCAGCGTCGACGCCGCGTTGTTTCGGTATGCTTCATACAAATTGTATGGGCATGAGAATTTTTTGACAGCCAGACAACGTTTGTTTAGGTATGACAGTTAGTCAAGCATTCGACGATATAAATTGGCATGTTGGAGTCAAACCCTGCATGCCTTAGGCATAACTTATCTTTGCTGCGATTATGAAGTGCAATCGACTTGAGAAACACTCCCTTTTCATGAGGAGAGGTAAACTTGACAATAATCGGAGCATCCGTCGTGGTGGTGTTAGTTTTCCTCATTCGAAAAATACTCTTGATTGTTGGCACCGTACTATTGATTGAGGTACAGATATTCTTCAGTGTGCCCGTTAGATCCTCTCCACTTTGCGTTGGTATACCGTGTAGACACACGGTTGCCGTTTTGGCCGAAATGTACCATTTTTGGTATATATTTTCCAGTTTGGTGCACAGGTACGTAACTTTCAGAATTGGTACATTTTTTACTCTGACAAAATGAGAAAATTATTATTTACATCATAGACCTACTTAGAGTTCAAGCGTTTGTGTGAAGGCCAATGACCATATCAATCAGGGAAACCTGCTATTACGGCAACACATTGTCAACTCAGGTAATTGAAAAGGCATTGCTATAAGCATATAGTCCTTTACGGGTTTCTTGACATTCAAGCAAAATCCAAGGCCATGACATGCCATGAAGATATTCCCAATGTAATAACTACATGTAACATAAGCATGTTGAATCCAGGACTATAATATCAGAACAAAGAAGCGTTAGGCATGAGATCCTGGAAAAGCAATAAAGTATATAAAAAGTATAAGCTACTCATCATCGTGGTGGGCTACAATGAAGACAATATTGCCTCTAGATTGCAGGGAGACTTTAAACTGACTGAGAAATCAATCTCCGTAATTTCTATCACAAGAGGCAAAGCATTCAGGGGTCAACTTAAAGTCTCTTCTCATAGCTGTTAACAACTAGGCTGTCAGAGACACTAACGTTTTGGGCATTCATTACAGTGACAGAACCGATTATTACGTATTAAGTAAGCACCGTCGAGGAGGCCAAAAGTCAAGCACCGATCTGTCTGTGTAGCCATTATAGGAGCCATGCGCACCTGCCCTACGAAAGCACTCTAATCGTCACATACCATACTAATTGACAATGAGGCTTGCTGAAGCGATTTGTGTCTCAGCAATTTGGTGAGCATAAGAAGCCGGACCTTCAAGGGCTCTTGATAGTTTTAAACCAATCTGTGAGGATCCCTCGTTAAACTCAAAGACATAATGTTAGCGAAAGTATCCTTCCAGTATCCCTACAAGGTAATAATTTCTAAAGGGTAACTCATTTTCGTTGTTGGTGTTTCCGACAGGGTAGGAGTACGACAACTACATATATGTATGGGCAATGTGTATTTTTAAAATATTTGAATAATTAAATATTTAGCTTAAACCTATTTTGGTAAATTTTTTGTATTTTGGTACACGTTTTGGTACAAAAAAAATTAGTAAGTGGCAACTGTGTGTAGACATGCATCAGCGGCGACTTCAGCTCGTTCGTTGCGATCAAGCTGGGTTCGTAGTGAGCACACTTCAGCGCTAAGAGATTCACTTGCGCACACCTCCGCCTTAAGAGTATGAACGTCATTGCACAACTTCACTATTTCAGCACAGTCGCGTTCAGCTGCCACTACTCTTTCCTCAAGAGATTTTACGCTTTGCTTCAAATTTGTAAGCTCAGCCGCCAGCTCCCCTATATGTAGTAGTATGCGATCACCTGACTCCCTCGTTGATTCTTTCACTGCACTCAAAATCAGCGTTGCCAGTTTAGCCGTTTTCCGGCTAGATTTAGCCGGTTGCGACAGCAAACAGCCGGAAAAAATTCGATTTAGCCGGCAGCCGGTTTTTTTAGCCGTTTTGCAAAAAAAAATTAGCCGTTTTTAGCCGATTTTGCTCTTCGCCTTATTTTATTAAAATTCAAATATACAAGTTTTTAATTTTACAAATTTAGTGCTCCAAAATCTATTAGAAATGGCTAGTCTTATCTCTAAGAAAATTTTCATGTCGGACTGTGTTATATAAAATTGAAAAACAATCAGATAGTGAGCCGATTTCAATGTTTTTTGTTTTAAGCGAGTGACCCAAATACACATAAACTGGGACGCGTCATTTTAGCAGATTAAAAAGTTACAAGGTTTGATGAAATTTTGCTGAATTTTCATAATTTTTACACCAAGTGTGAAATCTGTTTGTAGTATATATTGTTTGTTAAGTAATGAGCTACATATTCATAAAAAATAATAAATATTAAATAAACTAAAGAAAAATAGGCAAAACTTGCTTCAATTTTGCGTCCCAGTTTATATTTGGGAGAACGTACCGGGAATTTTCTTCATAAAATTTTTGTTATGAATGTCTTAAATTTAAGTGTGAAGTTTTATTCACTACACTTAGAAAATAAAAGAGCACGAATTTCGATGTGGAGCAAAACTCTCTGGGAAGACAATACATGGTGCAAACATACTTTTTAAATTTTATAAAATAAAACTGCAGTAGTTTTCATCTTATGTGGATAATTCTTGTGACAAATACATAGTTTCGTGCTTATATTTTTGTATATATATTTTTAGCAGCACCACATCTTTATCAGAAAATTCCAAAAATTGGTACTGTTAGAAGTTGCAGGCATCATTTTAACTCGACCTCTTTCCTGTCTCACGNCGGCTAGATTTAGCCGGTTGCGACAGCAAACAGCCGGAAAAAATTCGATTTAGCCGGCAGCCGATTTGTTAGCCGTTTTGCAAAAAAAAATTAGCCGTTTTTAGCCGATTTTGCTCTTCGCCTTATTTTATTAAAATTCAAATATACAAGTTTTTATTTTTACAAATTTAGTGCTCCAGAATCTATTAGAAATGGCTAGTCTTATCTCTGAGAAAATTTTCATGTCGGACTGTGTTATATAAAATTGAAAAACAATCAGATAGTGAGCCGATTTCAATGTTTTTTGTTTTAAGCGAGTGACCCAAATACACATAAACTGGGACGCGTCATTTTAGCAGATTAAAAAGTTACAAGGTTTGATGAAATTTTGCTGAATTTTCATAATTTTTACACCAAGTGTGAAATCTGTTTGTAGTATATATTGTTTGTTAAGTAATGAGCTACATATTCATAAAAAATAATAAATATTAAATAAACTAAAGAAAAATAGGCAAAACTTGCTTCAATTTTGCGTCCCAGTTTATATTTGGGAGAACGTAGCGGGAATTTTCTTCATAAAATTTTTGTTATGAATGTCTTAAATTTAAGTGTGAAGTTTTATTCGCTACACTTAGAAAATAAAAGAGCACGAATTTCGATGTGGAGCAAAACTCTCTGGGAAGACAATACATGGTGCAAACATACCTTTTTAATTTTATAAAATAAAACTGCAGTAGTTTTCATCTTATGTGGATAATTCTTGTGACAAATACATAGTTTCGTGCTTATATTTTTGTATATATATTTTTAGCAGCACCACATCTTTATCAGAAAATTCCGAGAATCCAAAAATTGGTACTGTTAGAAGTTGCAGGCATCATTTTAACTCGACCTCTTTCCTGTCTCACGGATAATGGTACATCTTTGAGAGGTTTAAAGATATTTTGCGTCAGCAATTTGTTATCAACCCTACCCCTACCTCGGAAAAGCAAAAACCTTTATATTCGTACGTTTGCTCAGGTGTACCGAATTCTGGCAGTTTGGAAACGCGCAACACTTTTAATATTTTCATCCAGCTTAAAATTTTGTTTCTACTTTTTTAAGAACCAAAAATTTTTCTGCTAGTGAATCTGGTGGCATGATTTTAGTTAAATGTCATAAACTTGTTAAAAGTGAAGTGGTCGGCAACAACAACGAATGTCAATAAATTAAACTACCTTCTGCTTTCACAGCTTTACGTGTTCATTTCTCAAAATATTGCCCTCCGACTAATCAAAAGTGCCATACTCTCAGCAAAAAGCAACCTACTGAAAATGATCCAATATTTATAAGAAGGCAAAATTGTTTAATAGAAAAGAAAACGCCATAAGTTTGTAATTTATCTCTGTTTTTATATTTAAGTAATACAAACATGACTTCTGATGTAAAGCTTAGCTACGTATAACGACAGTTTCCTTTGTTAAAGAAAAATAAATTGGTGTACAGCTTAGCTACGCATAAATAATCTTTATTAACCAAAAAAAATTTAATGGATTTACTAGTCTTTCTAATTGTAGTTTATGTATTTGAAAAAAAATTTAATTCTGGTTGAAACATTTTAGCCGTTTTTAGCCGTTTTTTTGTCCAATCTAGCCGGTCGTCCTGAAAAGTTCTGGCAACACTGCTCACAATTCTCGCCTCCAATTGCGAAACCCACGCAGCATTAGGCGAGTTCTCACCTTTACTGAAATTATGATGCGTTGTTGGATTAGCACCCAAGGTTGTGGCTGTGAGGCGATTTGTTCTGGCGCGAGTTGACATGATCTGCTCTTAGTACAAAGTTCAAACAATAGCGCGGGAGAAGCAATAAAACACAAATCGGTGTAGAGCGTAACTGCGGTAGAACAGTAGAAGCGTCGAAGGCGGCAGTAGACGAAAAGGCGGAAAAAAGAAACAGCGTCAGCAAAACAAGATTTTTGTTTATGCGATTTTTCAAAGTTTTTTTGTATAAAACAACACTTTTCTGGCACAAACCGATCAAAGAGTCATTGAAAAACTTGATATTGATATATTCAAATATTTACAGTTTATAGCCCGGAAAAACCACGTAATCGAAAACTTTTGCGGGGCGGCAAGAAAGCCGTCTGTGTTTTAATGAATGAATGGTCCAGAATCATTTGTAGTTGATTGTAGTTTTAAAAATTTTTTTAGTTGAAATATAAGTGCATAAGGTTTTTACAGCTACAGCTTTAGTTTTAATGAATGCTGGTCCAGAATCATTTGTAGTTGATTATAGCTTTAACATTATTTTTATTTGAAAAATAAGTGCGTAATGCGTTTTATTTTTAAATTTGTATGAAGTTTTTTACAGCTAAAGCTTTCATTTTAATGAATTCTGGTCAAGAATCGTTTGTAGTTGATTATAGTTTAAATTTTTTTTATTGAAAAATAAGTGCGTAATGCGTTTTAGTTTTAAATTTATATGAAGTTTTTTACAGCTAAAGCTTTAATTTTGATAAATTCTGGTCTAGAATCGTTTGTAGTTGATTGAAGTTTAAAAAAATTTATTTTAGTTGAAAAATAAATGCGTAATTCGTTTTTTTTTAAACTTAAATGAAGTTTTTTACAGCTACAGCTTTAATTTCAATGAATTCTGTTTAGAATTATTTGTAGTTGATTGTAGTTTTTTTTTTAATTTGTATGAAGGTTTTTACAGCTACAGCTTTAATTTTAATGAATTCTGGTCTAGAATCGCTTGTAGTTGATTATAGTTTAAACTAATATTTTTTAATGGAAAAATAAGTGCATAATGCCTTTTTTTATCTATATGAAGTTTTTTACAGCTGCAGCTTTAATTTTAATGAATTCTGGTCTAGAATCGTTTGTAGTTGATTGTAGTTTTAATTTTTTTTTATTTGAAAATTAAGTGCACAATGCGTTTTTTTAATGTATATGAAGTTTTTTACAGCTACAACTTTAATTTTAATGAATTCTTGTCATGAATCGTTTCTAGTTGAATGTAGTTTTATTTTTTTTTTAGTTGAAAATTAAGTGCATAACCCGTTTCTTTTAATTTATATGAAGTGTTTTACAGCTACAGCTTTAGATTTAATGAATTTTGGTCTAGAATCGTTTCCAGTTGATTGTAGTTTCACATGCTTTTTTAGTTTAAATGTAAGTGCATAATGCGTTTTTTTATTTAATTTATATGAATTTTTTTACAGCTTCATCTTTCAATTTAACGAATTCTGGTAGAGAATCGTTTGTAGTTGATTGCAGTTTTATTTTTTTTTTTTAATTGTGAAGTTTTTTACAGCTAAAGCTTTAATATTAATGAATTCTGGTCCAGAATCGTTTGTAGTTGATTGTAGACTTTATTTTTTTAGTTGAAAATTAAGTGCGTAATGCGTATTTTTTTTACTTATATCAACTTTTTTACTGCTTCATCTTTAATTTTAAGGAATTCTGGTCCAGAATCGTTTGTAGTTGATTGTAGCTAAAATTTATTTTTTTAGTTGAAAAATATGTGCATAATGCGTTTGTTTTTATTTTTATGAAGTTTTTTTACAGCTACAGCTTTAATTTTGTTGAATTCTGGTCTAGGGTCCTTTGTAGTTGATTGTAGTTAAAAATTTTTTTAGTTTTAAAATAAGTGCGTAATGCGTTTTTTTTTTTTAACTAGTGTTCGCCCAGCGGTTGAAATTCAACCGCTAAAATTAAGGATAGTTTATGTGAGTTGAGTTGAGCTGAAATAAAATTTGTTGGAATGGGTTAAGTGGAGGGGAGTTTAGCTTAGTACTTAGCATAACATAACATAGAATAGCATTAGATTCAATAACATAACATATGTAGCATAACACATCACAATATAACATCGCACATTCTTCAGTTGTATTTCCTTTTTATCCCTATCATTTTCTTCCTCTCTATCTTTGTCGCTATCGCTTTTTTATGTTTATGTTTATGTTTATCTACGCCTTCATGTTCATGTTCAAGTTCATGCTCATGTTCATGTTCATTTTCATGTTAATGTTCATGTTCATTTTCATCTCCATCTTCATCTTCATCTTCATCTTCATCTTCATCTTCATCTTCATCTTCATCTTCATCTTCATCTTCATCTTCATCTTCATCTTCATCTTCATCTT